>NW_016160574.1:44733-62443 GCF_001687245.7 Rhagoletis zephyria | reverse complement strand
CAATTGGCTTAGGCCTAAGACATCATAATATTACAATTACAATACGGTCAAATGTCTTTTATTTTCCCCCATACAAAATCGACCCAGCCTAATGTATGTACATATTTTTATTGTCGCGCAAACCTCTTATTTTCTACTGGAACTTTACGCATAAAAACTCAAAAGTTTTAACTAAGTCAATTAACTGTCATTGAAAAACGGAAACAAAAACGAATGAAAAAATATCGCACGTGTCGAGCAACCGCAAGAAGCTGCGGAATTTAGCCGCGCTGTGACTCACCTGTAAGCACTGGCTGCCTGCATAGCTGGTAAAGTTTCACCAATGTTGAAAAGCATAAAAAGTATGGACGTGATGTTGTACTAGCATGCTTCATACATACTTACATACATACAGTATTTAGTTATGGTAATGTTTCGGCACATTTTCGCCTACCTTTACCATTGTTGAACTGACTTGGGGGCTATACGTTTTTTCTTTCATCACGTTGGCCTTTTGGGTTTTCCACTTAATTTACCCTCGAAACACACCTTTGTCAAGAAATTTGCAAATGGTAGATAAATACATACTTATGCATAGGTACATATGTACATACATACATATGTATGTATGTACATCGATTATTGACACTTGTTGATGTAGTATAAATGCCAATATTAGGGAGTCGCCTTTCAACCGAAATTCATTACCCTGTACGCACTTTGTAAACAACAGCGTTTATTGAAGGTCGCGTGAGTAATTACCCTGCAAACCAAAGTTCCCGAAATCTTAACGAAATCTTTAGGAGTATCTGATTTCTGTAACAATTTTTTTCCGAATATTCAAAGAAAATTATATGAAGTGGTTGACACGAACTCGTAAAGAAATTTCTGTACGAAAAATAAAGAAAATTCTGAAAAAAGTCTGCAAGAAATTCTTCACATAGCAGCATTATTTTCATTTCTTCACCGATTTTCTTCCGAAATTTCGTAAAAGAATGGAAGTGTGCGTAATTTATTTCATTTTAGAAAATTCAGAAAAAAATAGGATGGGATCTGTCCGAGTTCGTTAAAATTTCTTTACGATTCAGAATACTCTGAAAAAATGGTTTGCAGGGTATGTCTATACACACATGCACACCTACTCGTATGTATTATGAGTGGCGAAATAAAGCGTTTTTGCAGTGCAAGTGTACGACCATGACGTCGGAAACAATACGTAAAAGAGTGAAACGCTTCAAAAATTACTTTCAAATAAATAAACAAATCAAATGCGCATAATCAGCTTGTCACGTAGCGAAAAATTCGAAAATAACTATTATTTCATGAGAAGAGTTTTAGGAATTAATTTGAGCCACTTTTTTGTAAAACCTGCTGCTGCGGCTTTGCTTGCGTATTGGTGTGAATTCAGAAAATATCAGTGAAACCTTTTCGTTTTCGAGCCATCGCGCAGTGCTACTTAAGTACATACATATGTATGTATGTATGTATTTAGCAAATGGTTAAAATGGAACTTCTGGCCGGCCAGTCAAGCAACGACACTGTTGTGGAAAGGATTATTGGCTACGAAAGATTAATTTAAAACTTATCTTTAGCCCGCGCAATCGAATTAAAGTGTGTGAATTTTGAAAATGAAACTTTGCCTTGTAATATCTATGGAATGTCTGAATTGTTATAAACAGGACGATATATCAGATGAAGTGTTATTAAATTTAGTACCTCACGTTCATTTATTATTTTTCAATAAGTCTACAAGTTTTTATGATATTAAGATAAAACTTACAAAAACTATAATTTTCCCTTATGACTTTTAAAATTTTTCATTACTTCAGCAACTAAGTGAAAAATACAAAACAGTGAGACGAGATTTATTTCAAACGTTTTAATGCTTTCGGATGTTTATATAGTATTAAAATGACCATGGACTTGGTCACGCCGATTTGGTCAGTTTTCAAGATCGTGGTGAATGAAGTCGAAACATGTATTGTCGAAGATTAGAAATCGTTTGGTAAGTTAATAGAAGTTTCAAGCATACAAGTATTTACATAAGTAGTCACCGAAGAAGCACATTTTTCGCGGTTTCTAAATTTGTCGGGATATGAAAGTAGAGGACGTGCAATAAATGTTTAGATATACATAAATATTTTAGTTAAATTAGTTATGTGAAAAAGTGACTGTAGGTAAATGCAATAGTCTTTAACAAATTCTTGGAAATCCTTTTGAGGAATCTCAAACTGGACGATATTTCTTTGCATTTAGCTTGAACGACAACAGGCACTCCCTGGCACACTTTTCTGTAATCCTGTACTTTCATTTAAAGGATCTTTATACAATTGTAGGGAAATTAAAAAAAAAAAAATGGAGATTCACTTAAGTTTTTCGATATAACTTTGGTAAATGTTACTCGATCGGTACGTAATAATTACCAAATTGAAGGCGAGACTTGCTGTTACTGATTTATGATAATACTTAATACTTAATATGATGAAAACCGTTCAGATTATAAACAAATTATTAAAAAAAATGTATAAAAAATTTTTGAACAAATTTTTTTGTTATTTTCCTATATTTGCAATTTTTATATTGTACGCATAAACTTAAGTAAACTAATTGGTGTTTTTAGAAGTTGTGCCTGTTCAGTGTTTCCATAATCATTTGCATGAACAAAATTTTTCCACGATGATAGAAAATAATGGCATTTCTATTAGAGCTACCGAAATTGTTCCTAAATTTGCAAAAATTCACAAAATATAGCTAATATTAAAAAAATATTAGAATATTTGGAACCAGCAATATTAATGCTGTTCTTTACATCTTTTGACTATAGGCCACTGCAATTATCAAGAGAACAATTAAATTTTCATTTCAAACAGATAACTTTGAGATTAGCGATAAGCTTAAGAGCTTAGAGAAATGATATTTGACTTTATATTTTGCGTTAACGGATTCATTATCTAATAATGTGCACCAAACTCTTTTGCTGAACCCAGAATTTTTAACAAGAATTGGCCTTATTCGACTAGTGTGCTGTGGGTCACTTGGCGGTCGATGTGCGGGCTCTCACAATTAAATTAAAGACTAATATTTTGCAGGCTTGTTGTTGACTTCATGATACAATATATTTTCACTATTACCAAGGGATTTGAGAAAAATTAGATTTTCGACCCGCCCTAATGTACATACATCCACATACATTTGCACTAGGAGTGTTAATCCCGGGATTCCGGCCTTTTTAAGGACCCAAAAGCTCGGGATTCTTGGCAAATAATCCCGGGATTTGTAATTTGCGCTGATGTCAATAATAGAAACTCCTTTTCTTGACCAGTAATGGCTATATTTCTTTTTTTATTCAATAATTAATATTTTTTATAAACACCGCCCGATAGTACATTTTAAACACAAATGTCAATATATTCGCGAAACCATGGGCCAAATATAGTGAAATTGCGTTTTTAATTTTTCACTCTGACGCGTCAGTAATTCTATAATGGTTCAAAAAACTCAGAGAAATGTGCTTAGAGAAGAGGTCTGGGTATCGAATTAAAGGGGAAATCCTTTAGAATTTAAGCAGATTAAAGTTTTTCGTGCAGAGGGACTGGTAAGTATTGAAAATGTCGTTTTAAAGTTGTATCCTTGAAATTTCGCAATATTTGCATTTGAAATAATTATAAGTTAAGGACTGATATAAACTCGATAACATCCAGAAAAGTTTTAATTTATCAGATTCTAAAGAAGTTTCCTCTTTCATTTGGTACCCATACTTTTATTCTTTCATTGAATTTTTTAAATAATTTTTGGGATTAATCACATCTTTGAAGTTACAAAGCCCTTAAAAATAAATTCTGACGTCAGAGAGAAAAAAATAAAAACGCCACTTTAAATAAAAAAATAGGTTTCAAGCCCATTTATTTATTATTTATTTTATGGTAGGAGTGCTTCTCAAACAATATATAAGCAAATTTTTCGATTTAAGTTGTTGAAAATTAATGAATATCTAAATCCCGATATTAATCCCGGGATGCCGGGATTGTGTTAATGACATACCGAAAAGCCCGGGTAAAAAGCGAAAAAATTAACATCCCTAATATGTACACACAATACAAACTAGCGTACCCGGCGAACTTCATCTCGCCCAAAATTAATTCTTCGTTGGAACATTTTTATACAACACTTTCACCAACTATTCACTTAACGACTTCCAGTGGCACATTCATCTGCTCTGATTATGGGTTTTTGATCGTAAGACCAATTGCCATTTTAAATAAGTTAACCAAAATATTGTGTCCGTAAAGAACTTTTGCAATTTTCCAATGATCTGGTGTTTCATAGCACAGTTACTGCCGGTTTCACGAAAGCAATTTAAGTGAAAAAAATTTTTTTTGTCAGTTTCCATATTAAATTCAAATAAAAGAATAATTTTTCATTAAAATTTATTTCGTGAAACTGGCTATTAATCGCACAGCGCTGATAAATTTCGATAACACAGTTGCCAACGAAATAAATTTGAATAACTCTTTTCTCTTCATTCGCTGTCTGGAACAATGTTCTGGTTCGATGTTGAATATGTACAGCACAGTTGGCGGCAAGTTAAAAATTGGTGAATATCGTTGGTTCACATAAATCCAGTATACATAAATTTATTTGAGATGAAATCCATTAACTGCCCAATCACTGCATTTGTGGACATTCATCACGAATTGTCCTTATTCTGATAATTCGCCATAGCTATAAGCTCAGGGGTCTGGTGGTGGTGTTACTGTAGTAATTTTGCTTTAACCCCTGCAGAACCCAATCCTGATTCTCCGAATAAAAGATTTACGCATTGTAAAATTAGTAAATCACATCAGATGGACCAATCGTAACTCACATAAATTCGATACGCTCAATGGTGCGGCATGTCGGCGTAATTGGACACTCATGGCACTTCTCCTCCCTCTGCGATGCAAATCGGGATCTCGTTGTTGTTTTAGTTGTTAAGGAGTTGGTCGTCCTGCATGAATTCGCGAATTTTTTCGTGAATTTTTTAATCCACCCGTAGTGAATACACGGAAACGAAAAGTAAAGCGGTTCGAGGAAAATGAAACTCATGATAAGGCTGATTTTATATTTTCAATCAAAATTGTATCATACAGTTTTCAAATCCGGCAACTGTAAATAGAACCGGTAAAAATTTTCAACACACTTTTAACACCTTACCTAACCTACATAATTCTTATGCATTGATACAATTTTGAACCTGGGCAACCATTTCAATTGTAGTATTACGAGCAAAATTAAAGAAATAAAAACCCTCGTGTACAAAATCTACGGAAAATCCATTTTCTAGAATTTTCTATTCAAAAAGTTTTTTCAAATTTCCTTGAGCAGAGACAAACACAACAAAAAAGACAGCTCACGTAGGACAATCCTTTCCAGAGCTATGCTTGGTATTACGGTAGCAGCTTTGTTTTATACATATACATATATAGAGATTAAAATTTGTAAATAGTTGGCAACCCTCTTCAAAATTGATACTTGTGTTTAAGAGTACATTTAAATGCCTTTCATTCCATGAACGCGTTGAAATATTTTACGCGATATATGTATATTTAAGTCACTAGAATTTTAAGCCGGTGGCAACCCTATTACAATTTTTTTATTTTTTGCCTCAACTGGTAAATCTGCCCTTCAAAATGGTGTTTCATTCTTTCAATTTGATGGAGTACTATGGAAGATGTATAGCTTTACTGACCGAGTACAGTGCTTTCAGATTTTTAAACCCCTTTTTTTTAAATAACTAAATTTGAACAACGTGACTATTTTCGCATGTACGTGATTAATTAAATTTGATAAAATATTAAAGGAGATATCGTTTGGTAACAGAAAAGTATCTTTTAGAAAAAAGTATATAGATTCTTTGTGTCATTTAGCTCTACAAGGCATAGTACGTCCTTAGTGCAGATAATTCCACTAATGCCCTGTCCTTTTTTTCTACAATGCTTTTTTTTACTGCGTTGGTATTTAAGCTGCGCTAAGTGTTCTAGTAAGATTTATTCCTAGGATATCGAGCCCAATACAGTTCAGTTAAATGCTCTTGTTCCATTCATTGATTTATAGATCGGCGAGTTTGCTATTAAAGAGTTAATGAGAAATGTATGCATGTATAAATGTATTTATCTTGAAGTCCAGTACCCGAATCGCGGCGTTCTTGTTCGAATGATTACTCGTTTCGAATCTAATCGAATAAAATCACAGCTGTTTTCTCCCCAGAGTAAAATTTAAAATGACCAAGCGCACTGTCTATTGAAAGCCATGATCTAAAAAATAAGCATCAATTCGAGTTACGTTCGATTAAAAGAGAGAAAAAGTCTCTTGAATCAAGCACAACGCTACTTCTTCTTATTCTTTTTTTTGTTTCGCGCTGTAACCGTCTAAGCGATTCTGATCCGAGTCAACGCCAGTCGAGTCCAGGGAAGCCAAGTCCTTCTCCAAGTGGTCTTCTCTTCGAAGAGGAATGCCCAGGAAGACCCATTATCCTGTGGGAGACTCTTCCCAACCTTAACACTAACTAGACAAAAGCCTGGCTCGCGTAGACGGATCGCCCCAATCGGGATAGTTTATTATAAAACTAAGGCAAGTAATTTTAGGCGAACTGTTGTTAGGTACTTAGTTGTTAAGCGATCAGAAAAACAAAAATATTTGTTTCAATTAAAATCATTCGTCAGCTCTGCTAAATTAAAAATACATTTACTTATTTTAAAGTTCGCGTGCATATGCATGTACATATGTATGTAATTGTTTGTATTGACGTACCTACTTACATTCATACTTAACTAAACCTATCTACGAATTAAGTAAAACGAAATCATATCTGCGATTTAACTAAATACATATGTACATGCATATGTATGTACATAAATAAGTTATTAATAGACTTTTTTGACGTACTGTTGATTAAGTAGCTGCTTATTGCAGTGTATAATATGGAAAATTGAGAACTATTCACAAACATTTACACGTACATACATACATACATACATATGTACAACGTACGTGTATATATTTCTCTCTTGATTTATCAAGTTTTATCTATATTTAGGTTTCTTTTATCTTATTATCTTATTCTTTGTTTATTCATACATACTTACATATGTATGTATGTATGAATGTAGCCACTTTTGTTAATAAGAAACTTTTTGCTGCTCTTTCTTTCTTGTTGGTGTAAAAGTGTAGAAGACAGTAAAAACGAGCTCCAATTGAAAACAAGTTTTGGCTTTAAGTCCACTGAAGCCAGCAAAACGTTCATGGCTAAGCGCAAATTATGTTTTTACGTGGAAGGGGTAAGGGCAAATGGCCAAGTGCGTAAATAAGCGAAAAAAAACAAAATCAAAATAGGCACAAAATAAACAAAAAAATAGTAGAAACAGTTAGCGCAAATGTTGGTTAGCAGAATGTTATAATAATTCACCGGCCACGTACAGCAAATCAATTAAGACGNAAATAGTAGAAACAGTTAGCGCAAATGTTGGTTAGCAGAATGTTATAATATATAATATATATATATATAATATAATCATTACAATTGAAAAAGCGTAAATAGAAACAATACGAAGGTGGTAAGCGCGAGTAAAGATAAATGTAAGTAAACAGACTGAAATAGTACCTAATACAGTAAGAAAAGTCGGTTTGCTTTTGGTGTTATGTATGGCTTTTTGATGTGGCATTTGTGGTATCGCCAAATTTTGGTTGTTGTTTACTTGGTGTAGTATATCAAAAANTTTGATGTGGCATTTGTGGTATCGCCAAATTTTGGTTGTTGTTTACTTGGTGTAACATATTAAAAACACAGCTACATATGTTTATATGTATTAAATATGACTTTCATACATACATATATACATATGTACATACCTATCTCTACACAAAACATATTTATTTTAAAAAGCATATTTTTTCGGTTCATTGCTGGGGACACTGACCGTTTTTTCTTCGTGTCAAATCTTCCTGTATATTTTATATTTTTATGTTCATATATTTATGTATATCGCCACCTGAAATGCAAAAAGACGTAACAAACATCATAGTTGAAATGCAAAAAGTAATAACTAATAAAGAATTCAAAATTCACTTTTTGATTTATATGATGGATTTCATCGAATTACAACTCGCCATATTATTTTATGAAAAACAAATTAAAATAAATATTATTCACGACTTTTTCCATTTAATTTACGATGTTGTTACGTCTTTTTGCATTTTAGGTGACGATATGTTCATATGCCTGCGCTTATCTACATATGCATATGTATGTATGTATATGGACATTGGGGCGGTCCAAAATTTTTTTCCTCCAGCCATCCCCAGATCTGAAAAATATCAAAAATAAGGAGGCCCATATTTTTTTTTTTAAATCGATTAATATTTACCTGTGCAGCCGAGGCTTTGAAGTTTCCCATGTATTTTAAATTTTTTCGTAGAATTTCTAAAAAATCGTTTTCTATCGAATAAGAATATTTACCTTGAGAAGTTTTCAAAAAATAATACTATGCTGCTTATTTAACTTAAAAATTTTACTAAGTGTGTTTTAATAACCGATAATCCTATCTGTTATATACAAAGAATAGTTGTTTTAAGTTTTCATAACCACATCACGCTCGAACAGCTCAATGAATGTGTTTAATACTTTTTTGCATTCTTATCGATGTTTTCTGTAGGTTTGTGGTAAAAAGTTTTGAAAAATAGAGTTGCCAATATTTCAAAATTTTAAATTATTTAAAGGTCAATAAATAATTAAGTTTTTTCATCAAAACTAAAAGCGTTTGAAGATATTTAAAAATATTAAAAAATAGAACAATAGTTATTAAAAATTTAAGCTTATTAATATGTTTTTAAATAGGGTTGCCACCCATCTGTTAACTAAGATGATGTAATTATCTAAGTTAAGTGAAATGATGCAATATGCATTTTTGCACATTCCATAGTTTGACATGGTAGCGACGATATATCGCATTCACTTTAATTTTTTAGATAGGTGCCAACTCTATCCAGAAATGCATACATATATAGGGGTTAAAGATTTATTTTAACACCTTTTGTTTGAAACTCATATTTAACTTAACCGCATGTAGCATGATTTGAAAATTTTTTTATTGTAGATATATGGCAACCCTATCCTAAAATATATGTGAATTAAAATGTGTATTTTTTTAATCCTTTGCTGGTCGTGCATAAACCTTTTTTTTATACCCATACTGTGGTATTAAGTAAGCTTAAATTTTTAATAACCGTTGTTGTATTTTTTAGTAAGATGGCACCCCGTACAAAAATGTTTCTAAATGTCTTCAAACGCTTTTAGTTTTGATGAAGAAACTTAGTTATTTTATTGAGCCTTTAAATAACTTCAAATTTTCAGATATCTGGCAACCCTATTTTTTTAATTTTTTACCGCATACCCACAGAAATAATCGAGTAGAATGCAAAAAAATAAACACATCCATTGAGCTGTTTGTGCGTAATGTGTTTATGAAAACATAAAATAATTAATTTTGGTATACATACAACAGACAGGATTATCGGTTATTAAAACACACTTAGTAAAATTTTTAAGTTAAATAAGCATCATAGTATTTTTTGTGGAAACTTTTGAAATGAAATATTCTTATTCGATCAAAACTATTTATTTTTTAACGACTTTATAGCAATTCTACGAAAAAATGTATGTAAAATACATGGGAAACTTCAAATTTCCGGCGGCACGGGTAAAATTATCTACCCTATTTCAAAATAAAAAAATACGTGTCTCTAATTTTTGATATTCTTCAGTTCTGGATGATGGCAGCAGGAAAAATCAAAAAAATTTATTTTCCTATGTATTTTTGGACCACCCTAATATACACATATATATATTTTGTATACATATGTATGAACATAATACCTATTAACTATCATGCTACAAGTTTTGCGGTTTCACTTTATCATGCATAAATTATAGAATTTTGCTGTTGCTGTTATGGTTGTGGTTGAAGGCCGCCGCACTTGTTCGCTGTTAAATCAACCAAGCATAGGCACACACAAACATACATACATGAATATATTTACATACAAATCTACATACATAATTTCAAACGTTTAAGCGATAATGTAGTTGCCTAGGAAGTGAAGAGCTGGTTACGTATGATGGCAACTAATGAAGCGTTAAGTGAGGAAATGATAGGCGTCCCTTATCTACACATATATCAGCCCACAGGCATCAAATTATGCAAAGTATGTATTTACATATGTACATATACATATGTATGCATTGTAATGTGCCGATTACGTTGGCAAAACGTCTACATATGTATGTACATATATATCAATTCGAAGGTAGTAAATCGATCTTAAGCGTATCATAAATAAAATCTTCAAAAATCATTTACGATTTAAAGTTGAAGAGTACGGAGAACGAATGTATTTAACATACATACATACATAGTCTTTCTAAAGCTTTTATACGATTTATTCGTGTTATTGTTATTGCTATTTTCTTTTTCTATACCTAAGAAGAGTTCGCTAAATGAATGCTACACGGGACCCTTTTGGACGAATTCCCACTTCGAAGGTGCTCGTCGACATATGATTTGAAAGGAACTAATCTTTGCCTGGCATAGGCCGGAAAGTCACACTGAGCCCCCGAAATATTTCCCATCCCAAATATGAGTACAGTTTATCATCATTCTGGTGACAGCCCCTCCGGGAATTCGTTGCTTTCAATCCCGCAGCCAGGAACAATTAATAACAAGAGCGCGGATCCGCCGATGACATCATTATTGGCCAAAAAAAGTAGTCCCACCTACAGGCGTCTCTCAAGAAAAGACAGCATCAAAAAATCCGAACATCAACCCTAGCCATAATGGGCCTTCTTACACACAGGCCTCCAAATGCTCAAACACAGGTCCGATACCTATTGCTAATTTTGCAAATAGTTCTGAAGTTCCATTACAAACATAAAATGCAAATGAAATGCGAGAAATGATAACACTAAAAAAAAAGTTATGCAACAAATTACAACGATGATGAATTTCCTCGTTCCTTAAAAAAAAATTGCACACCTTCGATTCCATAAAATTAATTATGAATTTGGAACGAATAGTTTTACGAGCAAAATTTGGAGGTTATGTTGAAATTGTCAAAGGAATTTTTATTTTTTGACAGTTTTACTAAATTCAGTCCGAGGAATACGGGATCAAACCTATAGCATATTTATGTTTGTCTCTCAGGCGTACGTATGCATATGTAACGCATTAAAAGCACAAGGCTAAAAATCTAAAAAGTTTTCTTTTTATTTCTTTACCATGTTCTTGTCTTCCTCCGATTTATTATTAGTATTTCACTTCAGCGTAATTTTCTTAGGTACCTTATTGTGTAAGCATTTGGTAGAGTTTCTCTTGTTGTTCCGCTTTAGTTATTTCATTCCTTGTTTCTTATTTGCTTCGTAAGTAGTGATTGACTCGAACAAAATGCATATTGTGTTTATCTATAGTATATGTAATATGTATATATATTAGGTTGGTTCAAAAATGTATGTGGAAAAGTAAAGTCGGAACTTTGATGCTCTCCCCTCATAGAATGTTCAATATCAAAGACTCTTTACCCTTGTTTTTTATTTTTTTATTTTGGAATAAAAAAATATTTAGAGGTCGCCTAAAGCGCTTAAAGTTTTTCAGGTATTTTATATGAAAAAACCAAGTATTCGTAGAAATGGTATAGAATTATCTTCAGGGGACTTCCAACCACAACACCAAATTGTTTTGTTCTAATAGCCTAAAAAATGTAATGCGGGATCCATTTGAGGTTTTTAGGGGTCCTTTAAAAATAGTTAACAGAAAATGGCGAAATAAACAATTGTGTCTTGTTACTAGAGGTCTCCTTAAGAGATACGAAGTTTTCCGATCGAAAAATTCTCAATTTTCAAGAATTCTATACCATTTTAACGAATACTTGTTTTTTCCATATAAAATACATAAAAAACTTTGAGCCCTTTGAGCCCTTTGAGCGAACCCTAAACTTTTATTTGATTTCACAAAAAAAAACCGGGGTATAATTTTTTTCCGTATAAAACAATCCCAGGGGGTGAGAGCATTAAAATTCCGACTTTACTTTTTCATGGACCACCCTAATATGTATATATGTATGTATACCTATTATGAAGAAATAGGTGTATGTAAGCTCCCTTGGCTACTCTAAATCCGTTCATATGGGTATTGCTTTGTGGGTTCGTTGCTAAATATTGCAAAATTTAAATAGAAAACATTAAGCGTAATGCATATACTTTAGACTGCATCACCCAAAAAAGTTGTGGTTTTTCCGCCGGCATTACAAAACCTATTATATTCTAAGACGTCCACTAAAATATTTCGGAAAAATATTAAGATTTAAGCGATCTGGACCGATTTGAAAATACCTCCAAAAATGGAGACTTTTGTGAATAAAAATAGTTTCTTAAAGAACTCTTTGAAAAAAGTCTCCTCAGATGACAAAACAGAATAAGCTTAAAAAATCTGCATACAAATATTTAAAAATCTTTTCAACGGAATCGTAGTAATGAAATTTTTGATACTGTTTTTTTACTTTTTTCAAAAATTGATTTACGAAAAACGTAAAAAATAACTGGGCCAAAACTATTCTGATTTAGACTTATGGGATCCGCTAGAAAGGTATGTTCCCACTATTTTGATTTATGTGCAAAAAAAGTCATTCGTGGCCCAATTTTTTTTCAAATATTAACACATTTTAATTCAACTTTGAATGACGCTCGTTCATCCTACCTTTCTCTTTCATCCTTTGAATTAGTTTATTAGCAAAGAAATAAAAAGGGTGAGAAAACACCTTTCCAATTATACCTCACAAGTCTAAATCGAGAGAGTTTAGGTTCAGTTATTCAAGCTTTTCTTATACCAATCTTTGAAAAAAGTTAAAAACAACATCAAAAATCTCATTATTACGATTCCGTAACAATTTTTTATTTTAATTTGTTAAAAATATTTTTATGCAAATTTTTTAAGCTTAAAACGTTTTGTCATTTGAGGGGATTTTTTCAAAAAACATCTTTAAGAAACTAATTTTATTCATAAAAAACTCCATTTTTGGAGGTATTTTCAAATCGGTCCAGCTCACGTAAATCTTAATATTTTTCCGAAATATTTTGGTGGGCGTCTTAATATATAATAAATCTTATATTTGCAATGGAAAAACAGTACCGATTTTTTTTTGTATGGGAGTGATGCATTTATATATACATATGGGTCATTCCATACAATATTTACACCTCAATATTTTTTTGGGGGTGAAATATATTTTTTTTACATTTTTTGTTAAAAAAATAAGATACCTGTTATTTTATTTTGTCATGATATTCGAAAATCTCGAAAAAAATCCCGAAATTTTGAACTCACGGGAAAGTATCTTTTTTCAATTGTTTACAGTTAATAAACTATTTGTCGAAAAAAATCAGTTAAGGTATCAAAATGTGCGTAGTTACCTCGGCTTTCCATGAGAATGTGAGATAGATTAAAAAAAAAAAAAATTGCATTATCCCTCCGTAGTACCTGGGTTCGATCCCTGGTCGCAGCAACATATAAATTAGAAAAAGTTTTTTCAACAGCATACAGTGTGCCCTGCAGAAAATGATAGGTGGGCAAAATTATTTATGTATATTTCTGGGTTGTATTTATTTAAGATGATGATTTCCGATTAACTATTCGTTTTTTAGATTGGTTTTTGTTTGCGAGATATTGCGAATTTTTCAAAATTTTTGGTTGCCGAAATTCGGAAAGATAAATTTTCCATAACGTGCCATGGTAACAGTTTAACATTTTATATATGCGAACTATTATGTAAACTTTGAACTCACGCAAATGGGAATTGGTTTATAGTTACAAGTGTGGCCTTTAATTTGGTAAAACCCACGCAACTATAGAATAATATTTACGTAAAATATGATGAAAAATTTTGATGTATCTTCAGTTGTTTTCAACAAAAATGTTCCTACAAAGGTGGTTGATTTAACGAAAGTCATTTGAGTTTGACCCCTGGATAACTCAATCCTGTTGTCTCCGAATGAATCTTTAACGCACAGTAATATTGGTAAATCACAACCATTGGGCCCGTCGGAAAACACGGGCCATACTCAGTGGTGCAGCAGGTCGACGCAATCGGACATTCACGATACTTTTTCTCACTTGACGTCTATTTCTCGACTAAAGTGCCACTTAGCGGCTCCTTTTTGGAAAACGAAAGAGGTTTCATCTTTTCTCTTATAAGAACTGGAAATGAATTTTTCATTTTAAAACTTTTTTGTGAACAACTTATACAAGTTTTGGCCGCTCATTAATGTTCCGAGCACAGTGGCAACCACTTTACCAGTTCATCACTTGTAATAGATTTTATACATCCATACTTACTTACTAGTATAATATGAAGAAACCAATGAATGAACCGAAATTCGGTATAACTGTTTATCGCTTCTGTGCACTTTGATTTTGTTGCCAATATAGATGCATATTTTTGTTTTAAATTTATTATTATTAATTATTCGTTCGTTTACTTCAATTTCATAAATGCACCGGTAATGCATATACCTTTCGTTTAATCAAGGTTCTTTATACCGAGGTTTCACTGTATACACATACTTAAGCTCTAAAATATATACATACATACCTACATATAATTAACATCTCATGTGCCTCCCAGCTTATACGGCGTTTCCACGATTCGTAATTCGCTCTCTCATTCGTAATTCGCTCTCCCATTCGTCATTCGCCTTGCCAATTACCTTCCGAATACGTAATTCACCATACAAAATTTTGAGAGCGAATTACCTCATTTGTAGGTAATTCACATCGAATTACCATGCGAATGACGAACGAATCGGTGACTTCTCTAATATTTATCGGAAATATATGGAAGTTTTCACCGGCCTGGCCCATTTGCTGGCACTTTTTGTAGTTGTAGAATAATATAATAAAATACTCTATATAAATTAAAATTGTTGAAACTTAAATTTTAGCTCCATCTTCGATATTTGCAGCGCACAAAAATAATAATAAATAGCGAAGAACAAGAACAAGAACTAGAGCTGCCAAACGAATTACTAATGTGTGCCGTGGAAACAGGGTAATTCACGAATAACTTAGACAGCGAATAACGAATCGTGGAAATCAGCATCAAACTCACTCGAAATTTATGAAAATTCCTTTTTCTTTCCACTTAGGAATACATATGTGTGTGTACTTTGAGTGTCCAACATTTTTTTTTTCACAGATAGGGCTTGGGGCACCTTTCTCTTACCGAAAGAGGTTCTGGGGACCAAACCTTACGTTTCTAAGTATCCATTTAGAGGATGCTCATATTTTACTCTAGAAGTATTGTGTACATATTTTAATCAAACAATTGGTTAAGTAACCCAAAAACATTTCAAATTTAAATTATCTATTAAAATATCACAAGCTTCAGTTGCAATGGCAACAGTAGCTTTTTATAAAAACACCAATATTTTTGCCAGTTTCACAGCGATTCAGTAGCGTATTTCAAGGTCATTGAGCACCATGGACTGGTTGCAGTAGAAAACTGAAAGTTGGTATAGATATTACAAATATCAACAGGAAAAAACTAAGGGGGTGCGCCGTTTTCTAGGATGAAATTTTTTCCCGTACAAAATTGGACCACTCTAATGTAAATATGTAGGTATGCATATATGAATACATACATATTTAAACAACTTACGAGTACCCAAAACGTAACATTAACATACGAACATATTCAGAAGAGGTATACCGAAGTATGAAAGGTATGTAAATATATTTGTACTTACACATCCATACACGTCCCGTGCGGAAAATCTCTAAGTTCTGAACTGGTGCGCTTCTAGTACATTTAGACCCAGTACTGGGTCGCGATAGATCTCTTTTGCATGCAAACAACTGGCGAATTTAACATGGCAATGTCCTAGGAAGTGTCTATTGCCCCCCGCTGCATCCCTCTTTCGATGGTTTCGAACTAGTCCTAAATTCTATAGTTCCGAACCAGTTCTAAAATTGACAGGCGAAGGAAAAAAGTATAATGATTTTTCAATCTTTTTGGTTCTTCCGTGTGTGCGATTCTAAATTACTTTCAAAGAAATGTGTTTAAATTTGAAACTAAATTTGTTTGAATGATTGTAAGAAATTTACGTTTACTTATCTTTGGCTGTAGCTGAGTCCGCAGAGGTGCTTGCTTTTATTGGTTAGATTCCAGAAGATCCCAAGATGTTAAAATGTTAACACAAATTTTTGTTTTGTATTAGCAAGCTATGAAAAAGCATTTGGGAAGTGCAGAATGGAAGCATATTTAAACGAAAAAGCCACCAAAATGTAAAGTGAACATGCCCCCCGCTGCATCCCTTTTTCTATAGCTCCGAACTAGTTCTAAATTCGNGTGTGTTTCAATTTGAAACTAAATTTGTTTGAATGATTGTAAGAAATTTACGTTTACATATCTTTGGCTGTAGCTGAACTGCAGAGGTGCTTGCTGTTATTGGCTAGATTCCAGTAGATCCCAAGATGTTAAAATGTTAACACAAATTTTTGTTTTTTATTAGCAAGCTGTGAAAAGGCATTTGGGAAGTGCAGAATGGAAGCATATTTAAACGAAAAAGCCACCAAAATGTAAAGTGAACAAGCCCCCCGCTGCATCCCTTTTTCTATAGCTCCGAACTAGTTCTAAATTCGAAAGATACGATCTTGTTCCTTCTGCATCCCTGTTTCTATAGTTCCGAACCAGTTCAAACTTCGTCACTTTGGCTATAGATTTCTGATGAAAAAAGTGAAATGAAATAGTTTTTTTTTTTTCAGTACCACACGTTGAACAGGTGGGGATCTAGTGACTATCGGACTTGGCGATGAAGATCTAGTGCGGAACTAGAAATTTGATACACCAGTTCGTGGTTTTCCAGCAGGGTGCATATCTACATACACATATATTATGCATACAATACCAACCCAACGAAAAGAAAGATAATAATGAACGGTGTTGATTATCAGATTACCAAATAGTGTTGAGCTTAAATGAATGTTCGGGTTATCAGCTCATAAAAATTCAATGGTAATTGTTATGGAAATCATTGATAATAATTACCAGATTTAAAGGGATTACAAACACCGCTGCTTTTTTGTTCAACAAAGGGCCTACCTCGCACAATGTAGGCGTTGTTATCATCATTATATAAATAGGCAATCGTGTTTCCTTTACACCCCTTTTACGGCTAAACTATACTTCTAAGGTATAAACAGTTATATATCATTAGAAAGGTATTTTGATGCTGATGTGCAGGCAATTTTTAAAATTTCAAATCAGTTTAAAATAGAGCGAAAAAATCAATTCAAAAGTCACACCAATACCAATGCACACATGTACATGGTTGGGGCGGAAATGCCCCCTAAATGTATGCTTTAATATTGATAGCGAATTAAAGAAACGTGCTAAGCAGCAGTTCAGGAATAAAATGTATGTATGTATGTACATGAATAGATTAGACTCAAACAAGGAAGAAGGTAAAGTTGAGTATGGAGAAGAAGAAAGTGATAAATACAGAAATTAAAATAAAAGTAAAGAAACCTAGATATAAAGACAAAGAGGAAGGAAAATTTAAATACCTAACCTAATAACAATGGTGGGGGTGAATATGTAAATGGAGAAAAGAATGGACATATTTAGATCAGGATAAAGGAAAAGATAAAGA
>NW_016160574.1:19146-44708 GCF_001687245.7 Rhagoletis zephyria | reverse complement strand
AAGAAAATACTACCTGTTTTAGATGTAGGCTTTAGAAATTTTCTGTGTCTTATAATTTTGAAAATCTACCTGCATACTTACCCATAACTGACGGAAATACATGTTTATAACTACATGCCTACAGCAGGTTTCGAACCCAACCACTCTTCCTTTCGATGCAACCACTCTACCTACTATAATACAATTCGAGTATTAAAAGTACTATTTGATTTATTTAAAGAAAAAGTGTTATCATTGTTATGGTGTTATTCGTTTATCCGGATAATATCTCACTTGCACTTTATACCTTTAATATATGTATGTATGTATAGGTACATACATTGAAGTTGCGCAACCTGGGTATTTTTATTTGATCGCTTATAACTTACGTAGTTTTGCATCGATTTTCTTCGATGATAGCTTATTTTTTTTGTAATACAACAGAGCTTAGGGAGAAAAAAAAAATCTGCAAAAAAATAAAAGGTTTTCGAGATCCTTCCCCGCAAAGTACAATTTTTTTTATATTTTTACAAAAAAAATTTAAAAAATCGGTAATGATTGTTCGTTATCTTTGAATCTACAGGGCCTAGCAAAAAGTGTTGTATGCACAGTTTATAGAAAATTTTATTACCTTTTAAAAGCTTCAAACCGTTTTGGAATTGCTTAATTCGTTCTTGAGATATATATGATAAAGTGGACCCAATTTTTTTTTTTTTGCAAAAACGTTAAATTGCAAATATCTCAAAAACGGTACCATAGAATTAAAAGTAACCTTGATTTTCGGAATCAGGGGGTGATTTTACATAAGAATTTCATAACGGCGTTTCTGGTAAAGAGAAAAAGTTGAAATTTGTGGTCCAGTGTAGTCAGCGAACACAGTGCTCAATTTTGAAAATAAATCCAACTCCGACTGTACAGCCGGTGCACCTGACTTGGCTTCAGCAGTATCCAGGTCTCATATGGATATGGGAGTTAAGGGGCCCCGCTAACAACTGACATGCTCTATTTAACTCCTCTCTCTTCATGTGCCCAATGGTTTCATCATAGAAGGTTTAGGACAGCCCACAGGCTGCAATGACTGACACACAGATCTCCGTCGCGCAGGCTCGGTGCATGTGTGATAATTTCATCATAGGCTCATCTAGAGTTTTTTATGAAATAAATATATCGTATTTTGTTTCCAAAATTTTATCATAAACGTATTTCTTGGTAAAGGATTGTCGCAAGCATCAATTTTTAATAAATTTCTTTAATATTTACTGATTTATCGAAGATTTCGTATTTCTCCTAATTACCGTTATATTGGAGATAGGCGTGGTTATTGTCCGATTTTGCCCATTTTCAATACCATCCGTCCTACGCCCGAAAGAAGTGCACGTTTCGTTAAGATATCTCAATTTTTATTCGAGTTATCATGTGCACATACGGGCCGCCGGGCGGACAGACGGACGGACAGACAGTCACCGCTTAATCGATTTCTCTTTTCATTCTGATCACATACATAAGTATACATTTGTCTATAGCTATCTCGATTCGTTTTACCTGTTACAAACAACCGTTATGTGACCAAAGTTATAATACCCTTGTGCACAAGTGCGATCGGGTATAAAAAATAACGCGCAAGTTTAAGTGTACAGTGCCACAACGCGCAAGGTTAAGGGTCAAGTGTCTGTCAAATGAGATGGGTTGCCTTTACATTTGATATTGTCACATGGTAAAAAAACATGGTAGCTATTACCATGTTTAACTAAAAAAGTGGGTACATTTATCTATTAAAACTTAGTTGAATCGAACCTTTAAACCTTTATGGAAAGTGGTTCGGTTTTCAGTTCGGATCAAACATTTGCGGAAAATTTCGGTTCAGTTGAAGATTCAGTTAATTAATAGAAAAAAGCGGTTTTCCGGTTCAAAACCGGTTCGGTTCAAAACCGGTTCACGTCCCTGGTTGAAATGATAACATTAGTAGCCTCATGGCTCTTTGAAATCTACCTTATGACCAGTAGCCCCGGCGGGGAAGTTGACCACGCCGCCGCCGCAAAGCCTGTCGGCGTAAACCTCTAATGTACACACATCCTAAGCAATTAAATTTGTATTGACAAGCGTTAAAAAATTAGTCCAGTTTTTAATTGATTTATGCTCGTAAAATATAATTTTCACACACATTTTCTTATTGCAAATAAATTTAATATGATTGAAGCTTATTTAATTTCACGTTAAATTTGATGGTTGAAGTTAAGCATTCACTTTATTTATTACCTTTTTCACTTTTTAATATTTTTCTTACAGTCAAACATTAAATGATAATGACCTACGAATATGTTAACCGTAACGTTTTTTGTTTTAATTGAAAGCAAACGGCTAAAATAAATATTGAAGTAAATTCATACATACTACATATACATATGTATAGTATGTATATGTATAAAAATATGAATGCAAAAATAGTCATAACACCATAACAAAAAAGGCATATTATGAACATAAAAATGACGACAACAAAAATTTTTAGTAACGGGGTTAATAAACGCTCAAGATCAACTTGAGGCCAATGAGCGCCAAAAAATATGAGCACAGAAAAAAAAACGATTAAAGTCCAGCACAGATTTCAAGTTCTTTTATATTATTGCTGGTAATTTTTTGTTAAATTTTTTAATTTTTTGTTAATGTTTTTTGCAGTGCCAAACTAATCGAGCCATACAGTGTATGAAAGAACAGCAACCACAAAAGTAATAAACAATTAAAATTATTTGTTTGCTTTTGCATACATATGTACATACACACATAAACCTCTCTACATACATACATATGCATTTGAATGTATGCATTTATGTGATTGATAAATAATTCGTCGATGCCAAAATTTCAATTCGCTAGTCATATGTACATATGTATGTAAGTGCACTTGTACAAGCTGACGTGCAAACTTCAATTCGCTGCGGTGTTCGCTTAAAGCTGCAGAAGCGATAGAAGTGAGTAAATCAAAAAATATATTTGTACCCTGCAAAAAATGCGACTAATCCGGAATGACTCCGCGAGCAATCGCAAAGGACTAAAGGACTAATACCACTTTTTATCTCTGTATATGGAATGATCTGTGTATAAAAATCATCACATTTAAAATATAAAAATTTACCCCAGCTGCGATTCGAACCGGGGTTCTCAGTTTTGTTAAGCGAACGCCGCACATGAAATCGTTAATAGTACCCGTTAGAGATGAGTGGGGGATTAATTGATCTCCAATTATACCCGTAAGGGGTAGTCGAGACTAATTGATCTCCAATAGTAACCGTATAAGACTAGTTGCGACTCATGATTCAAAAATACAAGGTTCGATAAAGTGACAGTTGTCTCTCTCGCACCGCTCCCTTAGCAGTGGCACGTGATGCTTTACTTGCAAAAAGTGTAGCTCTGCTGTGAAATATAATTATAAGCTTTTGTGCAAAATGTGTATTTGTATATGCGTATGAAGCACATTTAACTGACGAACACAAAAATTGTTTTTTAAATTGGATGTTTACATAAATCTCATAGTAGTTTTATTTTAATTTTGAGTCCCTTTTGCAGTTTTATACAGCTAAATAGCACATAAATTACGTTTTAATATTAATATTTCGTTCAATATTTCGTTTAAAATGCCAGATTTCCCGCAAATACATTCGAATTTACAAAAGGAATTTCACACTAATTGCCTACTTTGCGTACTTTTCCACTACCGTTTTCGCAACAAGGGATTGCATTCTTCCCCATTCTCTGTCCTTCGTAAATGCAACCTTTTGTAAGGCAGTGTCAAACCGCGGCTGTCAATAATTATACTGCTTTACAGCGAAAATGTTGTGTGTGGATTTTTGCTTTAAGCTGAATAACGGTAAATTGCAAATATCTCGAAAACGCATCCATAGAAGAAAAAAAGTTAACTAGATTTTCGTAATCACCGAGCAATTCTACATTGGAATTGGATGGTGGCGTCTGCAGAACAAAAACCAAATGAAAAATTGTGATCCAGTGTTATCTAACCTTGTATTATTGAATCATGGTTGCGACTAATTAATGCCCAATTGTACTCGATTGAGACTAATCTCGGAATACTCTCTTTGGAGATTAGTCGCATAATTTTTTGCAGGGTATGAATGGATACGCATGTGCATACATATATTAAGAGAATAGACATTCACTTGCGTTTGGTTTATTAACTGCACATTTTATTCATCAATAACAACAACGACAACCATATACAGCAGAAACAAAAAAAAAATAACAACCTTCTCTAAATAACATTGTTAAAGTGTCCATGAACTTAAATTTCGGTCAAAAAATGCAAAATATTTTCAACCAACAAATACATACATAGGTCAATACACACACATGTACACAAAAAAAAAACGTTTAAAAAATTAACATAATGTAGAAAACCACAATGAAATGTAATGCTATAACAATTTGCACAAAGCATTGACAGCGCGCATACGCGGAGACAACAAGCGGAAGCGAAATTGAGATACAGCAACCGCAGAAGCTTCGAATTAAGTGAATTTGAATGGTGAGAAATTTCTAATGATAAAAAAAATTTGAAATTGCAGAGTAAATACTAGCGATAGCAGTATCAGGAATAGGGGTCCTGTAAACTTATTTACAGATGGATCGAAGCTGAATGACAATAAAAGAGGCTTCGGATTGGTTGCTCTCCAGTGTAACACCTTTTAAGGATATGGATATTTATTCCGACAGCCATCAAGGCTTTTGGCTCCTTCACGGTGCGTTAGACAACGGTGAAAGCGTGTCTGACTTCCTTATTGACCGCATCGGGATTGGGTTCCAGGTCAAAGCGAAATCGCTGAAAACTGCATGGCCGATGAGCTGGCAAGACAGGAAACCCTTGAGGAATTTCATCCGGATAGGGAAGGTCTGGAAGTTACCCTGACCTCGTGCGGTCTGCTTCTGGCCAAATGGGCATTTTGTCTGCTCACTGAGAGCTGGGCGAAGACCTTGGAATGCATGGTGGCAAAATCATTCTGGTCTGGCTGCATAGAGGATGATGAGGTGGAATCATCGCAACACCTGCTGCCCTGGTGTCCTACCTTTACAGGCTTAAGGTTTAAGAACCTTGGGTCGAATTTTTTCACACTCCCGATGACCTTTCAGGAAAGGACATCAGTCGCTTAAGGAGCTTCGTTGCGAGCACGGAACGTTTATCTTGCAAGAAGTCATTGGTGTCGTCATTCTCCCTTACCTTCCCTCTCTTCCCCTACCCCTGCGTCCTTTCCCCTTTCCTCTTTTAAGGGTATTTCAACGGACAGTTTAATCGCTTCGAAGTGGGCCTCCATCTACGGAGGCAGCCTGATAACCTAACCTACTACGAGAATAAATGTATGAATACTTAGTATTTTTCAAAAGCACTAAAAAAGTATGTGGTGATAACGTTGGAAATTCGTTTAAAAATTTAAACAACTTTTGTAGGGGAGGAGGAGGCTGAGCTAATACTTAAAACCGGGTCCGGATTTTGTCTCTGCGGCCCTGGTTGTAATTAGCTTTTAATAAGAGCATTTTCCGGGAAAAATTAAGTTGTAGTTAAGACTTTTATATCGCTTTATTAATATCTCACGGAAGAGTCAAAAATGCTAATCATGAACTAGAACTTCTGATTTGTGTTTCGAATAAGCTTTCAAATGTTCATGCATACATATGGGGAAATCTTTTGAGATGGCGACATTTTGCGTACTGGCATATTGTTGCCGCCACAAAGCAGCTACACTGGCAAGTGCAGTTTCTATACCTTAATTAATACTACTTGTATGTGTAAACATCAATAAATAGTTGTTCAAAACAAAACTAACGGTTTAAATGACTAGTTTACTTGCAAAATCGAAAAAATCAGGAAATTTCTAGTGCAACTCGCACAAAATCTACTTTTTATTAAAGTATAACTTCTTGAGCGGTCAGACCTTAAGCTCGGAGTTTTCAGACGTTTATTTGTAGGTTCTAGGGAATAAAGAGACAGATATTAAAGAAATGTGCCAGTTACCAAATGCGAGAAAAGGGGCTGCTCCCAGCTGTAACTGAATTTCGCGTATTTTATAAAAAACGTGAATTTTTTCGTGGGTTCTTGGAGAAGGGCCCATGGCACTTGCCATACAGACTGAATTTTTTATACTAACTCCTGTTAAAAAAAAATGTGATAATTGTTTTTTTTTTTTAAGATCGTACCAATTATCAGCATTATGCGAGTTACTGCAACCTTGAAAATTTAACGTGACCGGGATATTAGGAAACAATTTTAAAGATATGGCCCATATCATATGGGTTAAATTACACTTACACGGATTATAATGTACTTCAATTAGGTTGATAAGCGATAATTTATGGTAAAAAAAAATGTGCTACTATGTTGAAAAAATCTTCTTTTATTAAAAAATCCCCCATCTCAAAAGATTTTCCGATATATGTATATTAAATGAATAATGTTGGTTTTCTTCATCAATCACGCGGAGAGTACATGGTCTCTTACAAGAGATACTTCACAAGACAAATACTTGAAACCGTCTGGAAGGTAGCGTTGCAAAAAATTATAACTTTCCCATGTTTTTATCGCAACGAGTGAGATTAAGCGAGTAACGATTGACAAATAAGCTGTATGGAATAAAAGCAAAGTACTTATGTACATACTATTGGTAAAGCTTTAAAAGCAATGCAAAAATTATCTAAAGTGATCTAACCCTACTCACTTGGATACTCCATATTTAGCGTTGTTTCTTCTCTATTCTTATCATTGGAGATTTTTGTTTTTTGTGTTTCTTTGATTTAGACATGCCTTCTTGTCTGTTGTTTTACATAAGTATGTACATATGTATATAGATTTACTTGTGTATTTGTTTGTATGTACGTATGTATGTGCTCAGGCATGTCCGGCATTGTCCGCTTCTGGTCGATTCGTTATTATTAGCGTATCATTTTGTGGTTACCGTCGTCATTTGTTGTTGTTTATGTTCTTGAGGTTTTTGTTTTGTTTTTATCTTTTTTCTGTTTCTGTTATTGTTGTTTGCTTTGTTGTAGCTGTGCTGCAATACATTTGCATTGTTTTCTGTTTATCAATGTTTTTTCTCTGGGAGGAATCACCGTTTTCTCCACAACCTTTGCGCTCTCTGTCTCTTACGGTATTTATTCGCTCTCTTTCTCTCTCTCTCTCCCTCTGTCTAGAATCACACTCTTTCGCTCGCCTCATTCCACTCGCTCTTCTATTGGTCTCTCGCTCTCTTTTTGGCATGCTGTTCGCATTTAACGTACGTTGGGGTTTCGTATCTGAAATATACTCAATCGACGCTTTATGTGGGTTAGATGACCTCAAAATATGTAATATCGGAAGTGTTGTAAATTAAATGAAATGAGAAAACAGCAACAAAAAGGAGGCAATTAGGATGTATAAATTTTAGTAGTTACTCTTTCTGTTATTTTTAAATTCAATAAATTGACAATGGAATTGCGTAATTTTCTGTTAACTTATTCATGCACATTTTTGTGCACTAAGCCGCTGTAAATCAACTTTGTTGTAACTTTAGGTAGCAGTGGAAGCAAATGAACGTAACAGCATCGAAATTAAGAACAAGAAAATTAAGATGAGAGAGATTAAAGAAAATTGCCAGCAACGATCGCCGTCAAAAGCTTATTTTGTTACTTGCTCGGACTGTTGTGTTTTTTATTTGCTGATAATGGAACTTCCCTATACATATACATATGTATATACATATGTTCATATATATTATGCATATATTTATGTGACAAATGTAGATAAGTGATCGCTTTGATTGGCCCTCACCTTAATTTGCTATTTCTGTGAATACATATGTACGTAGTAATACGTATGTATGTGTATCGTATACGTAGTATCTGTACATATGTACGTTAAATAAATAAATATTCACTACAAATTGCTCTCTTGGCTTGACGACATAAGCATTTTTTTGCTGACGTTCCTTTGACTTCTTATCGCCGACATACGTATGTATGTACAATTATATGTACGTACATACATATTATTTTTGTCATTTGTCTTCTATTATTGCCGCTGATGACGTACACCTGCTGGACCGTGCGGCTATCTTTATTTGACAATTCTGCAATAAAATCTACAATCCGAAAATGAGAGAAATACTTGCATTATAAACAAACCATACGATCAAAAGTGACAACAACAGCAACAGATTTGAGTCATTTATGCCGAAACAGCTATGAACTTGAAATGAAAAAGGCAGTGAACTCTCTCAGATAATCAAAGCACGATTTGTTATTGTTGTCTTTATCGCGAAATTTTAAATTAAAAGCGCCAAAGAGCGAAAATAAAATATTTTAATTTTAAAAATGGCTCTTAGCATAAGTAGCAGTTCCACAAATAATAATTCAGATAATTCCTAAATAAAAATGAGTCCAAGCAGAAAGCGAATTCGGTTTTCAAATCACATTAATTTAGATGTCCCCAAGCAAACTTAAAAGCACTGGCTGCCTGGCAGACTCCAAGGACCTCTCCATCAACCTTAAATTTAGGCTTCCAGATCATTGCAGTGTGTTTCAGGCGTAGGTTGCTGCTATTAAAGAAACAGTCGATTGCCTGCTGTTAGGCGCATTGGCGGTAAGGGAGGTTAGCATCTACTCAGACAGCCGGGCGGCAATCAGAGCCCTCGGCTCACTTACGGTACGCTCGAAGCTTGTTGGAAGAATGCCTTAATTCCCTTTCGACAGCGTCGGAATACTACTTGTCTGGGTGCCAGGCCATAGTGATAAAGCGGGAAACTGCGCGGCGGATGAACTGAACAGAGGCGGCTAGTAGAGAGTGGGAGTTTCCTTGACTACTTGTGGACTTCTCTTGGGAAGATGGGCCAGGTCTTTCTGGCCGAGGGTAGGCCGGGGCGATCTAGGGATCTCCTTAGGCTCGCGAAGCCAGATCTCTCCATTCTGGTTAGTGTTCTGACAGGGAATTGTCCTATCGGGGTTAATGTAGTGAGATTAAATACCTTACCGGGCCCCCTCTGTCGCAGCTGCATGGAGGACGACGAGGTGGAGTCATCTCAGCATTTTCTCCTAGACTGCCCGGCTTTTGCTAGATTGCTGCTTAGGCACTTGGGTTCATATTCTCTGAAAAGTCCGAAGGAGCTCCCCGGGATTAAGACTGGCCGCCTGCGAAACTTCGTTCTCGGCACTCAGCGATTCTTGCTCTAACGTAGCAGTTACCATTCGCAGTGGTATCACAAAGGACCAACTTCCACGGTATGAGCGAGAATCTTCAGGCAGCCACTTTAAACCTAACTAGCCTAGGACGATGGGCGGCAGACAAAATATTCTTTCTAGAGCAGCCGATGATGTGGTTATTACAACTCAGGTAACGTTCACCTCCCGATACTACGATCATTTATTTTGTAGAGAGGACGAACTTATATGTACATCAGTCCCTGTCTGGACGTAGTCAGTGAGTCACTTGATATGGTAGCAACCTTGTTTCTCGCCTCTTTCGCATAGATTTGTCCTACATTTATTCTTCATCTATTTCTACCACCCCACGCACTGATTCACCTGTTCGCTTCGATGAAGTCATAATTGGTATACGCTCAGAAGGTGTAGCAGTTGAGCGCAACAGTTGTTAAAAAAATCAATGATTAGTGAGCGATGTTAAGCGTCTTCTGAATGGTTTGATACATTAGCTGTCAAATTCAATAGTCAAAGGTGTTGCCTCATATGTTCAGAGAAATATTACGATCAACACACACTCAGCTGTTAACAACGCATTCAGAAATTGGAATCGAAATAGTTACTGCGCTGTTATGCCCAATGTCATCTAAGTTCTTAGGACATACTAAATCGATTTGCAATTAAATATATATAACGTAAATGAATCCTGTCTCTCATTGCGTAAGAAAATAAAACACTGGATCTCATCAAACACCAGAATGCTGGTCCTATTAAAGTATTCATCAGTTTCGCATCATATTCATTAGCCGTAGATCTTAACAAATCGGTGCAGAGCAAATTTCGGAATATTGACAGGATGAACTGGATCACCCTCAACCTACTGGTAGCCGATACATTATCTTCTCTTTCAGATGAACTAGGTTCGACTGATAAATGGTAGGTGAAAGTCATTCGTGCTGCTGTGAAGAAATATACGGAGAAAATACGGCAAATTAAGAATGCAACTGTAAAATCGGTTGCCAAAATAAAACTGGCGAGAAATGCAGAACATTTTCATTTTAAATGCGTTCAAGAAATATAAAGGTAAAAATGAGAAGTTTTATTTCTTAAAGTTCGTGAAAATTAGGAATAAATCTAGAAAGGCACGCGATTGAGAAGAGTCCCCCTTCAAACAGTAGAGTTTACAAATCAACATAGAAGCCAATACCTCTGGAGATTCTTTAGATAGTACTAGACCCCTTAGCAAATCGTTTAATTTTTCTTTGGTGAAAAGTTTTAGCTTTATAGACGCTATTCCATCGAAATCACTATCACCGCTCACTTCAGATCTCTTCCAACGATGGGTCACGGACGAAAAAAAAATGTGGGGATACGAATGTACTTCCTACGAATGCATTAAGGAACTCCCAGTCGATTCTAAGTCTGTCTCAAATGTTCAGAGCAAGTTTAGATAAAGTTTGGGGTATTTATGGCTTTTGGAAATTTGAAATTCTCTTATAAAGAGATTTTATGCTATTTCTACGCAAAGTATTTTTTTCCCCATACAAAATACATGGGAAACTTTGAGCGCTTTGAGCGACCTCTAAATATATTTTGATTTTAAAATAAAAAACAGGGGTATACTTTTGTTCGGTATAGAACAATCCTAGGGGGTGAGAGCATTAAATTTCCGATTTTACTTTTCTCCCATACATTTTTGGACCACCCTAGTGTACATACATATCGCCCATCTAGATCTAAAGTCCGATCAACTCACAAAAAATTTTGGGGCGATTTTTTTGCATAAATCAATTCAAAGGACTAACATCCATTTAATGCAAATAATTTTTGCTTCACGATTATAGGTATACATTAACTAAAAAACTTAACTGAGTTGAATCTGTACAATCTACAAGCAGTTAGATTTACCTGTCTGAATTTTGAGTTAGCTTACTTTAGATCTACCCAGTGGGAAAAGTAGTAATGCGTTATATGCGTGATAAATAATATAATGTATTTCTTATGAGTTCTAGATTCTATTACGGCCTAGTACGTAATCTGAATTCTAATGTATCCAAAGAGTCGCAAAAAATTCATACTAAATGACATTCATTCCGGCATTACTGATAATGCAAAAGTGAATGCCCCACTTTCCTAGAACATCGTCGTGGGGAAAATAATGTATTTTCGAATGTGAAAAGGGCTTTTTTACTGATTATTTTTTCGATTACTATACATTACATTTTCCCGCTGGGTAAGTGTGCGATAAGTACATACATACATATTATCTGCTTATAAGAGTATTCCACTCCTTATTCTTGTTCCAAATTTATTCGTTTTGCTTTTGCTTATTATTATTTATTCTGTAAACCGACAGCTGTTAATGAATGCTGCAGTTACTATGTTAGAGCCCAAGCTATAATTTACCTTACCTTATCCGAAGTAAATTCACGTCAAAAGTAAACAAAAACCTTCAAAAGGGTGAAACCACTGCTTGTTTGAATAAATGTATGTTTGTTAGTATGAAGATCACTAATAAAGTTTGTAGATCTTGATTTAGCAGTATTAATATGTATATGCCCTCTTAATTGTTCTCTTTAATTCAATATTTTTCTCTTTTCATGGTTTATTCTTCTCTTTATAAGCGAATAATCGTCGCACATTTCTCTTTCCATAATTTTATTTTTGTTTTGTAAAAACACAAGGCACTTTGTTGTTGGGCAACTAAGTAAATTTGCTAAGACTTGTGCGCTGTCTGTAATTATTTGCTCGGCGGCTACTTACCGTGGCAATTGTTGCCACCTTCGTTTTCCAATTGTTTATTTATTTTTTCATGCCATAAATATTGAGACTTAATGCATATGGTTGGGCAGTGAAATGTGCATAAATAAGTACCTACATACGAACGTACATACATACATACATTTATATGAACTAATTTTGCCTATTTACCATCGACGACATTGTATTCGGTGCTTTAGAAGTACACACATATGTATATACATATATTTTGGTTGATCATATGTACTTATGTATGTATGTACATTAGGGTGGTCCTAAATGTAGGAGGTAACATGTTACATCAGATTTCTTAAGCCTCAACCCCTACGTCGATGCTACTATAGTCGAATATATCACATATAAATTTTGGTCCCGATTGGAGACGGCTAAGATATTTCGCACAGAGGGAAAAGTTCAGATTCCTCTATGGAGACTCAAAAAATTAAAATTTTTTATTTTTTTTCATCTAATACACAAAATCGATACTACTATAGTAGAAGATATTACATATACATTTTGGTCTCGGTTGGAGCCGGTTAAGGCGTGGCGCAGGGTGTTCCAAATTCAGAATACCCTATGAAAAAGTCTTAACCGACTCCAATCGAGACCAACATTTTTATGTGATACCTTCGACTTTAGTAGTATCGATTTTGGGTATTAAATGAAAAAAAAAAAACAAGTAAGAAAGTCCAAGTTCGGGCGGAGCCGAACATTAAATATATGTGATCATAAGTGGGCGGTGCTACGCCCATTTTCCAAAATTTTATCATAAACGTATTTCTTGGAAAAGAATTGTTGCAAGCATCAATTTTGAATAAATTAGCTTTAATATTTACTGATTTATCGAAGATTTTGAATTTCTCTAAATTACCGTTATAGGGGACATTTGGTATGCTGTACCAAAGCAAACCACTGTGCCAAGTTTGGAAGAAATTGGTGCAGCGGTTACCAAGATATATACATGTAACCATAAGTGGGCTACGTCCATTTTCCAAAAATTTATAATATTCTTATTTTTCGTGTAAAACTTATTGTAAATATCAATTTTGAGTGAATACTCTTCAGTAGTTACTAAAATATTGCAGTTTTCGTATTTCTGAAAATTACCGTTATATGGGAGGTAGGCGTGGTTATTGTCCGATTTTACCTATTTTCAATACCATCCGTCCTACGCCCGAAAGAAGTCCACGTACCAAATGTTGTTAAGATATCTCAATTTTTACTCGAGTTATCGTGTGCACGGACGGACGGACGGACAGACAGTCCCCGCTTAATCGATTTCTCTTTTCATTCTGATCATTTAAGTATATATTTGTCTATATCTATCTCTATTCGTTTTGCCTGTTACAAACAACCGTTATGTGAACAAAGTTATAATACCCTTGCGCACAAGTGAGCTCGGGTATAAAAATATTTTTAATTTTTAGAGTCCCCATGGACCCCATTGCGACACGCCTTAACCGACACCAATCGGGACCAAAATTTCTATGTGACATTTGTGACCGTGGTATTACCTATTGAAGGGGTGAGACTGAAAAAATCGCTGATTTGATTTTTTAAGGACCACCCTAATGTTCATATTTAGAATCCCGTGACAATTTCTTTGGTGGCTATTTAGACATTTGTCCATTTTTTTATTAAATAATTTGTTAATCTGGACTTCATACTACATTATAATTTTATATTTTGTTTTTGTTTTGGGAGGAGCCTATGTACATATCTATGTAGGCAAACCCGAGAAATATTCATTCAAAAACGGGAAAAATGTAAGCAATTCATAGTGTTCATTTTTGTTTAAAAATGGCATAGTACAATATACATACCTATTTACTACATGTATTAATTTCATATTTCTTTTCCACGACGTAACGTCCCGAACGAGCATATACAATTATTTTAAAGTTAATCCTACCTTTCTTCGTCGTGTTGGTGCCCTTACCGGAGAAATGGGGTTTAAGTGGCGGTTTAAATCTTTCTTTGGGGGCTTTAAATCAGCACTAACCAAGAAGGAAGCTGCATATGGAGCTTGGTTGTCCACTTGGGTGGTCCAAAATAAGGAAAGTAGCAATTTTAATGCTCTCACCCTAGGATTGTTCTATATCAAAAAAATATACCCATATTTTTTTTATTTTGGAATGAAAAAATATTTAAAGGTATTTTATATTGAAAAAAAGAAAACTTTTCCGATCGAAAAATATTTATTTTCAAGAACTCCATACTATTTCTACGAAAAATTGTTTTTTTCTCATATAAAATACTTGGAAAACTTTGAGCGCTTTGAGCGACCTCTTATTGTTTTTTTTTTATTTCAAAATAAAAAATAGGGGTATATTTTTTTCGGTATAGAACTATCCTGAGAGCATAAAAATTCTAACTTTACTTTTTTGCATGCATTTTTTACCACCCTATTGCCCACCCATCTGCGTAACTGCGGGTGTTGCGTTCTTCCAATCATACATACGGAGAGTACAGCACCGACGACACCTCTATGATCCTCCACATTCTTCCACCATAGACCAGATATTAATACGAAGACTCGCGAGAATAGGATCTACGCACTCAAACTATATGTCGATTTAGAAGCCGCTTTCAGAAGCAAACGGGACTGATGCTTTGTACTTTGACGGTTTCGGAGATAATAAGAGCCACAGAACTGAACCGGGATCATCGGTGAAAATAAGAACTACGTCTGTTCTGCCTTCTCGGGACTAGATAGAGAAGCGAAGCGCGTGGGTCTGATGGTGAACGAGGACAAAACGAAGTACGTACCTCCTGTCATCAGTCAGAGCAGACGCATTGGAAAAGTAGACGACTTCGTTTATAGAGAGCGCAAAGAGACAGTTGATTTTGAGGGGAAATTTTAAAATTATTGCTGGAAAAAATTTTACCAGCAGCAATTTGCCGGCCAGAGTCATCTGTGTGTAATTTATGAAATAAATAAAATTTCTTTTCATGCTTTTTAAGTCAAAAATAACTTATCAGAACTCCAAATGTTTAAGAAAAAAGCAAATATTAATTTTCCCACGTTTTCTTAGCTGGATATTTTTCACTGGAGATCTATTCGAACAGACTTAATGTCAACTGGTAATTTGGACTGAGTAGGCAATTGAGAAGTAAAGTCCTCTTTCGTTTTATAAAAATTACAATCTTTATGTCACTTATAATGCCCGAGCTGGTGTGTGGCGCGGAGGTATGGGCAATTAAAACACGCTGATTAGGCGGCGGGAGAAAAATTCTGCGGAAGAATTACGGGGAAGACAACTGGATGAATGACCCACGTAGAGAATACATCAGATAATAAAACAAAACAAAGCTAATAAGATACGAGTGTCTCTATGAGTTTTCTTCAACGGGCATTCTTAAAAAAAAAAAGAACCCGCTGACTGGTCATCGAACCTGGGGCTTGCTGAGTGGCAGTTTACAGCCCTACTAATTAAACTACGCAGGTCGTCATTCTATGTGATAAAATGAATTATGTATTTTTCATATGGAATTAAGAAAAAAAGATGTTCTTTTAAATGAATTCAAAATGGCCTCTCTTGTGCATCTACATTTATGTAATTGACATTGCAAAATATGTGGTTTCTATGTACGCATGGTATACCGGGTTTTGGTGTAACATAGAAAATCCAAAGGGTAATCAAGTCAATGCATTAACTCAAAATTGGTAAATTTGCACATTTATGATTATGGAATGAAGTTATGATATAACATTAAAAAGCTTTTCTTTTTTAATGACTTCATTTAATCTTTTACGGAATACAGAAATAATAAATATTATTTGCGCATAAATGTGTACACAACTAAGTACATATGTATGTATGTATGTACACATTTATGTATGAAGATATCTAAACGGTGGTACTCGTAACACACTTTTGCCAAGTTGACATTGACCGCGATTGAACGCTATCGCTTCCAGTGATGAAACGTCACAGAAACAAGTGGAGTCAATTGCTAAGTGTATTCAATGATGATAAATACCCAACAAAGTTTTATCTACATATACGCTAGTACACTACATATGCATATACATTAGATCGTATCACCTTTGTGCAAGGCAATTTCGAAAATAATTCTTTTTGGTGATATCTATGTAACTATGTATATTCGGCCATGAAAATTGTTTAATGCTTTTACTGTAATAATCGAAACACTTCCTTTGCCAAAAAACAAAACCAAAATTCCCTTGGAATCAAAATACTTCCTTAGTTGTTGCTATTAGGCTGGTACGTTAAAGTGATAGGAACTGAGATCTGGCGGTTAAGTACAAGAACGGGGTACTTGAGATCAATGCACTTTGGAAAACACGAACATATTTTAAGATCCGACTGTAAATTTAAAGAGGCGAACCTTACGTTCTGCAAAGAAAAAATGTTTTTTTTTTCGAAATTGTTTTGCAAAAATATTTCAAACTCACGGGTGTACGGCGAACTTTTTTCCGGTACGGTCTAGCCTAATAGTTGTGGGCCCAAGCTTTGAACTCACTGAAAAGTGATTGAGTGACGTAAAATTGAAAAAGAAATGCATAGTAAAGAATCGCATAAAATTCTATAACAATAAATTTGTACTCGTAACTATTTGCATACATATGTACAATATGATACGTGTTCGTGTGTACATATACATACATAATGGCGAAATAAATTTGTTGCACGAAATTTTTTGCCACGAAGCGGCGCCAATAGTTAGATTGGAGGTGTATTTCCAAAACTCACGCCCACACGCCCGTCGCAATAAACCATCAGAAGGCGGACAAATTTCACTTTAAATTGTTGGCGTTGGTGGCGGAGAACTCATCGGCAGAAAAACAATAAATATATTAAGACTGATTGTGGGTGTGGAAAGTATAAACAAATTAGCAATGCAATTGTAAATATTTTCGTTTACTTGCTAAATGTTATACAATCTACATACATATGTATGTATGTATGTATGCATGTCAAGGAATTTTCTAATGAAATGCAGAGGGCTGCAAATAACAGAATAACAACAAATAATTGCAACGATTGATAGGTTAATGCGAAATTTTTATATATATGACTGTACTTTGTACGTGAAGGTAGTTTAATAAGTCTATGTGACAATTTGAGTACCCCATGCCGCAAATTTTAATGCAATACCAGCATTGAATACTTTGAGAGTAAGAGGTTTGCCAAGCGTTATTTCAGCAAGACTGGAATTTTTCGCAGAGAGTTTCAGGTGCTTTGCTAGTGTGGAAGGCAAGATACACTTTCCATTTTGCTGTTGGACGTGTTTTTGTCCAGCATGCGTAACTTTTTATACTGTCAGCCCGAAAAAAATAATAAGCCATACGTCAGCTGATGTGTAATATGCGGCTGAAGGCCCTTCTTTTTCTCGTACCTTTTACTTAATATTACGGTTTCTTTAAAGCTCTCTTACGAACTATCGGTCACTATTATCTGTATACTTTCTTTGAGGAAAGCTAACTATATTTGTATGACGATGTCAAGCATAGTTTTGGATATTAAAACATCAATAAGAAAAACGATATTTTTTCAGTTTATTTTTTACATCATTTAACATTATATTATTTATTAGCGACTTGAAACTTGCACTTTATTATATTAACTAAAATGGAATGAGCAACAAAACTGCCTACTCAAAATCTTTCTAAGAAATCTAATTTAAAAAATCGAAATTTTGATGAAACTTTTTTGAGTTTAATTTCCGTGAACTTTTTTCAAGCTTGAAAACTTCTATTTTAAACGAAAATTATTAACAATACAAAATAAACATAAGTTACAATTTTTCATCATTTTGAATTTTACTGCTATTTTTTCCCCGCAGCTGTATGTATTTGTTTACATATTCTACTATAGGTGGTCCCATATTCGAATCCCCTCAAAATAGTGATATAAAATTTTGACCTTGATTTTATTTGTCCTGAATTCGAAAAAGTATTTGTATTCAAAGTAAAATTTGTTTGAATCTTGTTTAATCTTCCGTTACTAACATGCTGTCTCACATACAGAAATTATTTTTAAAGCTTTCTGTACAACCGAGTTGAGCTTTTTGAACTTTTTTCTTTGTATACCTTTCTGTTTATCAGTGATCTTCTTGATGCCGGTGTAGACTAAACGCTGGCAAGAATGATAGAATACAAGATTGCGCCGATTGCGGCAGAATTCGTGAGAGTAATTTTGGCGTGACGTCACCGTAGAGTTGACAACTGAGAGCGGCAAATAAAACTGCTATCTAGTGATGTGCTGAATTGTCGGTACACAATACTTAAAAAAGGTTTCGGTACCCAATACTTCCTTATCGGTACCCGATACTGATTCTTTACATTAAAACTTTCATTACTAATTTATATGATATCGGCTGAAACACTTGAACTTATCGCAACAGAGAAATATTATTTTATCAGTTTTAACCCTAGTCGATCCAAGGTTCAAGAAAAATACTTTAACGGATGAAGAAGGGGGGGTTTCTGTAACCAGTTAGCGACAAGTTTCGGATCGATAACGCACTTGCTGACGTAAAAGATTTCATATCATACGTCAACAAAACCGATACCGATTTGAAAATTGTCGCTAACTTGTTACAGAATCTGCTTACAGCTGGAACAAAAATGCTTCAACCAAGTAAGAGTTTCTCTGTATTATGGCCTCGAACCGGCCTATATACATATTTCATTTGAATCAGTATTAAAAGCTCTATTGGCTCCTAAATGTTTCGGTACCGAGTATTGAGAGTATTGGATACTTAAAAGTATTGATTCAGTACATCACTACTGCTGTCATCTCGGCTGTGACGTCAGCAAAACAGCTGATTCTGTCAAATTCACTGAGACCCGATTAGCGGTATTGCCATCGACACCACCTTCTGTATTTTCTCCACCGTGGATCGCTGGTACCTTGTGTTTTATTCCTTTTTCCGTGATTCGGTCGGTGAGGCCGATGTTAGTATATGTATGTTTTGAGTGCGGCAGGTTCCTGTGTTTGGGGCAAATGAAATACATACAACATATTTTCGATGTACCGTTATTGACTTATATAAAAGTTAGTAACTTTAATCGAATTTTTGTTACCGTGTTAATTTGGTATGTATTTATTATTAAATGAAATTTTGTTATTGGCTTTGTTATGCTTATTTTTACTATTGATTACAACAACAACCAATAATAATTAAATACACAATCCAAACATATGTATTTAATGTGATAAAATTATCTTTCTCCGCACTTCGGTCTGACGGACCGATGTTATTTAGTAAACGTGTTGTAAAATTCATGTTAGTAACGAACATAATTCTGCATTACTTTTCAATTACATAGTTTGAAGTTAGCTTTTTGTAGTTAACTAAAGTTAATTTATTTTATCAAAATTCCACTTTTGTTAGCAGGGTATTCAAAGGTATGGTTGCCGCATACATATTAGAAGACTGATTGTGCAATATAAATAGCTAATAAATGTAAACTAAAAAGCCAGCTAATTTTGCCTGAATAAGTTAGGAATTAACTGAAACAAACGCGTTGTTTCACACACACACGTGGATATACTATTTAATAACCATATCATGTTTGGGCACAGTATAATACACTAAATTTCAAAAATGTTCATAAAGTGCAAACAAGGTTTCGCATGAGCCATGCGCTGCAGGCACACATGCATAGGTGCATAGAATATTTTCCAGCAACAACAAACGATTTGTTTCCACATTCCATCCCGACTCTATGGCTCGCTCTTCCATCTCTCTACTTTCGAAGGCAGCTAAACATACTACCTGAAATTGCAATGAATGCAAAATTAGCATCAACAACAACAACAACAACTGCTACAATATGTAGTTATTGTACATGTATGAGCAGCCAACAAACTGACGCTTCCCACATGCAACCAAACACAAAGAATGAATAAAATCGCCACTTTGTAAGCTACGTACATATGTATGTACATATGTACATACCTATGTATGAATGCACATATGCACGTACATACAACATCTGTCGTGTGGATGAATAAGTCAGCAAGCGTGAATTGGTGGGAAAGCGTGTAAGTGACTGGGTGCGTGCGTGAGTAAGTGAGTGAATCAGTGAGCGTGCAGGTGGTAATTGTTTGGGTAGTGATAGACGATGAGGCAACGAAAAGCAGCAGCAACAATGAGGTAACAAAGTGCAATATGCATTTGTGTGGAAGAATGTCTGTGCTCACCTATGAACATACATATGTACATACACATATGCACGCGCAGTTTTGTACGTGCGTTCGACGTGCATCTGTTTATGAAAGATCTCAATGAACTTTACGTTTTCAAAGCAAAAAAACAGTAATTTTTAAGTAACAAATAAAACCGACTTCAATGGTCATATAAAAATTTAGGATTACCGTTAATTTCTTCATAACACAATGATAGAAATCAAAGCTTTGAGGTACCATCTTTACGATAAAAAACGTTTATTGAAAACAGTTCACGTTATCCGATAACATATCGACAAAAAACCAAAATATTCCCATGAGTTGATAACGTTTTTTTTCTTCGACCAAAATTGCTCACCGCTGAGGCATTTTTTCAGGTTTGGAAATAATAGTCGCTTGGGACTCAATCTGGAGAAAAATCTGAGTAAGGTAGCAGTTCGTAGGGGTAACTATGGAACTTGTACTGCCGTGGTGAGCCCGAACTTAAACTTGTTTACTGGTTTTATTATTTAATTCAGTTTTCAACAGTTTTGTAAAACGGAACAATTATTGCATTGGTATTCCACGGTGTTACAAATTCAAGGTACTGTTTCGTTAGAATAAGGACATTCCCGAGACTCATTCCCTTTTACCCCGAAATTGGTACCAGTTATCTTTAACCCTCTGCTAGTGACGTGACCGAAGTTTCCCTATTCAAATTCCACTGTGCAAGTTGTAAATTCTGAGCATAGTTCAACTCACTTAATTGGGACGTTCTAAATTTACCAGATTGGCTCCGGTTTTTGAGATCATGGTACTTGAAAATTTGATTAAACTTTAACTACTTTATAAATAACTGCCTCAGTTTTGGAGTCATTTTACTAAAGTTTTGCACATAACGGGTTTCTAATGTTGCCTTAATTATTCCTTAAAATTGTCGAAGTAGGTTTACTTTAACATATAGCTCCAGTAGAACTGATTACTCAGATATGTGTTTTTGCGTTATAACTCTAACTTCACATCTGAATAATAAATTGTATGCATGCTATATGTTAAAGTGAATCTATACAAAATTTGTACCTGCTTAACTGGGCGAGTTATAATGCCTAACAATGTCTCTCAATAATCAGCTGAAAAGTTAGTGACATAATTGATTTTTTACCTCTTAAAAATTATATAAGAAAATAACTTGTTTTTAATATTTTTTTGAAATGAAAACATCTATAACTCAAAAGTTATGCAATAAATTGATTCAAAATTTGTTTGAGGGTTCAAATATGCGTCTATGAATTATATCCAAAAGGAACCAGCTTGATATAGTTTACAAAAATGAAAATAAAGCTAAATAACACAAGGGTTACCTGGATTTTAGTTTTGACCATGTATATTAAAAATGTATTTATTAATAAACTTTCTTTCGATTTAAACTGGAAATTCTCGAAATATAATTAATGCAATGGTCATATAAATAAACTATATGTTGAAAAATATACATTTTTGGTAATCAATGTTATTGAATGGAAAAATGTCGAACCTTCGGTGTTTGTCAGACTACCACGTCAATCGCAAAGGGTTAAGATAACGCCCTTTGCCTCAGCCAGCATATGAATGGGAGTAGGCAGAGCACGGAGGCATATGTAGCCTGGAAAAGCTCGTTGCGAAATCACTGGTGTAGACATTAGTTCCTCTCCTTCCCTTAACAGTATTACCACCGAGTGCGTTTTATATAGAATAGAAAATTTAGAAAGTTCGCCGAGTTAAGGTCGGCTAAACAATCTAAAAAGTACTTGTTGAAGAAGTGGTTGCGCGTTTTGGGTAGTGCGGGACAGTTGCAGGGATAATATTCGATGCACTTTTTGGGGTGCGATATTTTGATCAGTTTTGGCTATTTGTATTTTGTTTATTTAACCAATTCCACCAAATATGCACTCCCAAGGCATATTAAACAGGTAATAGCAGTAGAGCAAACACAACCCTGCCGTGTACTTTGTTGTTGCTTGAGAAACCTAAAATGTCAAAACAGAAAGAAATGCAAACACGTTCGACCAATCAAAAGCAAGCAAAAAGGATGCTAATGTATGTGTATGTGAATGTGTATATGAATTTAGCGAAAATCAAAACTGCAGCCCTGCTGCTACTACCTGTTTAATGTGCCTTGGTGTACTCTTATTATTTTGTGGAACTGTATGTAAGCACTCGAATTTATTTAAATCAATTGAAATATAGGCATATCTGGTGGAATTGATTATATGGAGAAACAATTTTAAAACCCCCCGAAAAAATTTCTGCGCTCGCCCCTGCTGTTTAGCCTTTCCTCGTTTCTGCTGCTGCGGGAAAATCGACGGCTGGGCAGTGCAGCCTTGTGCCAATGAATACCCCGACTACTAACCTGGGAAAAGAGCGGTCCAGCCGAGTGATAGCCATGGATCACTTTACATAAATTTTTGGCCAAATTTGCCTGGTAGCAGTGCAAGCAATTTCTACAACCCACATGGTATTTATCTCCTCCGTGGGCTCAGTTTGTAATCTGTGTTTGCAGGAGGTTAGAGGATGTATACAACAGTCAGAATAAATAGCGGAATGCCGTCCTGGAGGGGCGGACGTCATGAGCCATAGCTCCATTTCAGCGTTCAGCTCTGTTTGAAAAACACTACAATTGTGCGGTAAGCGAAAACTAGGGCAGCGCGAGTTAACCAGAGTAAACCCCGCTACACACTCTTTCGTTAAGCTTGGAACTATCTTCATATATGTATATCTAACTATCGACCCTGGGTCTAAGTCTATTGTAGTCAGTAAGTGTTTATCCGGTAGTGTTTCAATGAGATCTCTCCACGTCATGATCGTATTTAACCTGGCCGCACTACATCAAGTCATAAATTTGGCGTAGAGATCCACCAGTAGCATATTTAGGATTATTTCCAGAGATATGGTAGGTGTTGTGAGTAGTGCTCCCTTGGCGAGCATGTAAGCCGTCTTCTGTACCACTTTCCACCTTGGCTATGAATAACGTATAGGAATAAACTCTAGAACAACTTTCTCTTGGCCAAGTTCGCGTGGCTTCAGTTATGCATAGGAATGTTAGCCTATGTATCTTGGTAAGCACCTTCAATTGTTTCAAATTGTGTAGTTCTATTAACTACATGTTGGCTGAGGTAAATATCATGGCTCGCACTAAGGAACGTGTGTTTTCCATAATAATTTTTGGCCTAATACGACAACTAGAAATTTATCCTCTTTTCGGGCCTACAAGTTTGTAATTCTTTGTTAATGTTACAAAGGAAATGTTTGCCCCACCATATCACATCATTTATTGTTGTATTCAGGCTTTGTGCGATTATATCGAACCGAGTGTCTACGAAATGTCTACTATTATTACTATGTTATCGGTGTACCACCAGAAAGTTGGATTGTATGTAGTACTTAAGCTTGTGAATAGTCCCTTATTTTGCTGGCCACAACGCTGCTATTTGTGCAGGTTTGTGTTTCTACTTTATGAAACTAGGCAAGCAATTTATTCAGGTGTGAAGGTATTGTTAACTCCGCTACTAATCAGTATACTGTTTATTGTGCCCTCGATGAGTGATGTCTGGCTAGTTCGCTAAGAACGTGGTCCTTGCACAATTGTATACAACCTTTTGTAAGACTTTTAATACAATAAAAATGAAACAGATNATATGTAGTACTTCAGCTTGTGAATAGTCCCACAACGCTGCTATTTGTGCAGGTTTGTGTTTCTACTTTATGAAACTAGGCAAGCAATTTATTCAGGTGTGGAGGTATTGTTAACTCCGCTACTAATCAGTACACTGTTTATTGTGCCCTCGATGTGTGATGTCTGGCTAGTTCGCTACGAACGTGGTCCTTGCACAGTTGTATACAACCTTTTGTAAGACTTTTAATACAATAAAAATGAAACAGATTGGCCTTAAGGATTTTGAATGGAGTGAGTCCTTCCCTTCGGTCTTCGTGATGGAAACTACCTACACCTATGCGGATTCGTTGTATTTTTAAAAAGCGGTCAATCTCTATGCTCTGCTGTAGCATGTCTGGGAGTATGCCAGTTTAAGTGGTGTGCAGGTTTTACCATCCACCTCATTCAGTACTCTAAACATGCTCTCCAGTTTTCTTATCTTATTTATCCAACTTTTTCTTGTTGTGTCTTCTCTTCCTCAGTGCCAGTAAAGCTCGCATCGCACCTCCTTAAAATTGATGATGATTGGAGGCCTCTCTTGCACCTTAAATGCTTTCACAGAAGCTGCTTCTGCTAAAGTTTATCTACTTGGACAATCACTTTATTATATACATAGGATTAAGGTGTTTCTGTATTCCGACCAATCCCCGGTTCCTTTTTCCCAGTTGAACACACTGCGAGCTTTGGTTCTGAGTTTACTAATGGTTATTGCCTCTAAGTTAACAATAAATTTTCAAGAAAGGTCGAATGTGGTTATTTGCATTGACCTTTTTAATAATATTCTCACGGTCCCACGATGTATATACATATGCCTATAAGTATGTACCCGTATGTATATTTATATACATATATGTACCTACATACTTACGCCTCGTAAGGCGGTAGGGAAGTGCAAACACTTCCTGAGAAGTTAAGGTCGACTCTAAGAAATATACACCAACATACATAATATACACATACTAACATACACACATACAAATGTACATATGCACTTGAATGCATGTTTATGTACAAACATTCGTAAATGCATAAATAAATTTATAATACTTTATCGTCAGCGCCAAGTTTTGCATGCAGTTAAAGCAGATGGTAATGATTGAACGAAGGTCCTTTCTTGCCATTTCAAAGTCACAGGTGACGCTGAGAGTTAGGTTATTGTATTTGAGCATTTACATACATATATGCACTTATAGTACAAGCATGCAAGCATGTATAAATACTATACATTGAAAACAATTAACTACACACTGTCATAACCATAATAATTGTGGCACATGCCACATGCATACACTGGCTAGCTATTCACCGTGGCGGCTACCAAACCAACTAACCAAGTGAGTAAGTAGTTTAACCAAAAGCGGCAACACAAGTGGGGCGCCACTAAACTGGGGCGCGCACACGTTGTATTCGTGGTAGCACAAGCTTCGGAATATAAATATGTATGTGGAAACATTTATGTATGTACATATAGCTCTGTATGAACATATGTATGTATGTAGCTAGGTAGGCATATGCACGCACCGTTCAAAATGCCAGCTGAGCGACCTCCCCAGCCAACACACACACATCCTCGGCGCGACTAGGCTGTGCGAATCGAATGCAACCAAAAATAGCTGGTCGGTAACTATTTTCGTACCCAATGGACTATGTGCATTCTCATGTTATATATTTGTATGCATGAATGTATGTACTTGTACATACCATGCAGGGAATGGGACTAGTTTTTAGCTAACTATTAGCTAACTAGCAGTCGACTAGTGGTAACTATTTCCTTTGGCCGTAACTAACGAATTTTGAAGGTTGATGGCCGCAAAATAGTG
>NW_016160574.1:0-6476 GCF_001687245.7 Rhagoletis zephyria | reverse complement strand
AATTGGGTATTTTTATTGGGAATCTCCTGAAGAGAAACAGTGTTTTCCGATCGAAAAATACTGAATTCTGTACCATTTCTACGAAAATTTGTTTTTTCCTTTATAAAATACATGGAAAACTTTGAACGCTTTGAGTGATTTAATTATTTTTTAATTTCAAAATAAAAAATAGGGATATCTTTGGTTCGGTATAGAACAATCCTAGGGGGTGAGCGCATAAAAATTCCGACTTTACTTTTTCACATACATTTTTGGACCACCCTTATGTACATAGGATTATACGAATTTATGAATTAATAATGAGTTGCTTTTATTTAGCTTTTATTTACGACTAATATAAGCAGCATTGTTGATTTTTCAACTCTATCAGGGCTTGTTGACATAAATGCACAACGTGCCAAATGCCACTTGCCACACATTGCTTGCCTCACCTTCTGGTCATGCTAAATTGAAATGAAAGCGTATGCCGTATTTGCTTTTATTTAGAATGAAATTCATATTGCATTTGCCGCCTAACCACAAATGTTCCACCAATATGTCGCTCGCAAATAATGGCCCTAATATACTTATGTACATACGATTGTGGAGTTTAGAAATGTGTAGGTATTGCATAATACAGATTGGAATGCTGCCTCATGCATAATTAGCAAGGTGTAATTTTTTTAGTTTTTTTAAATTTTCGCAAATATTTAAAGCCTGCTTCACTTGAATGCGCGATTCTTCCTTTTATAACTGGGTTTTTTATATTTTTTTTAAGTGGCGTTATGTTATGAGTTATAGCGAGATTAAAATGAAAATTCAGATATCTTTTGTAAATAAAGAAAACCGCTTATAGGAACTTTTTTTTAGGTGACAACCTATGTATGTATGTACGTAAATCATGATTCTGTTTAAGATATGTGTGTTCAGAATTAGGCAGTGTGTAGACCACAAACCGCGATTTTACAAACCCTTTACCGACTTTTAAAACGCAGCAGATTTTGAAAACACATTAAAACCACGTTTTAAAAACCGCATGGTCCAAGCAGAGGTAACGAACGCTGTGGGTAATATGGAGAAAAATTAAAAATCTCCTTAATAAGGGGTTGAGGGCACTTTCGGAACAGCTTACCGACCCCAAAAATGCTTTTATTATAAAATCCTTTTTACGGCAAATTAGTCAGGGTATGAATTTAAAAAAACCGCATGGCCAAAAAAATTTTAAAATGCATATAATATATGTAAGTTCGAATGTGCAGCGATATGCAAAAGCTCTAATTTAAAGTGCATGGTAGGGTACCCCCTGTAGCTTGTTAGAAAAATTTGTTTGAATACGTATTTGCCATAACTTTGAAATGAGACTGAGAAATGTTTTTAACGAGGGGATATTCTGCCAAAATCCACTATAAAATCTGGGTTTGGTTAACATTGGTACTAAAGCTGCCCCGCCCATATATAGGGGTTTGTCGCCTTAAACAAAAATCTTTCCAAAAATGTTTACTGGAAGGGTATTCTTGCGAAACCTGCAATAAAATTTTCAGTTTTGGAAAAACACGATTTCTTCCACCTTGATATGTAGGTATGTATATGTATGTATGATATAGAAAAAATGTTCTTCTTAATCGGATCAAGGATATAGAAGCATATACATTTCTAACATAAAACATCTTTTGCATGATTTGAATTGAACAGTTGCAAACAAAAAGCGCTTATTTTATGGTCCATGGGCTAAAGATTTGACTAGATTTTCAGTGCAGTGTAGTCCGCGATCTTCCAAAAGCCATAGTTAGACTCACTTCATTGGTATTGCAAAAGTTTGTCCTGTATTGAAAACGGGAACTGTGGTAAGAGGTTATACATAGGTTTATATATAAAAAAAATAAATAAAAAATATTCAATATATATGATGGTTTTACCGGTATTTATTCATTACTTGATACTTGGTTCTGAAACCACTATTAGGCAGCATACACGGTGCGTCTGACTCACGAGTCATTTATGTACGTGTTGACTCGCCTTCGACTACACGCAGTTGAATCATTCAAAGTCATGCCAGGAGTCATGTGGGTGTAACAAACACAGAACGAAAATTGACACTGAAGATGGCACAACGCCGAAACCGGTTTGTCTCCAAGCCAAATTTGACAAGGGATGACGGAAAATCGTTCCACATTACATCACACTCCTACCCTGTCAGAAACACCAACAGCGAAAATGAGAATAAGTAACACATATTTATTTTCACAAACACATCCAAACCGACTAGCGAGTCAGACGCATGGTGTATAACAAGTAAAGGAATCGATACCCAAGGTGACATCGAACAATCACGAGTTATGCTCGTATTATTACATGAATCAGTAATTACTTACTTTTTTTTTTGTATAAATTCAGCCACTTCAGATGCAATATTTTTAATGGAACGCCCGACATGATTACTTCACCTCTGAGTCAAACTGTCATTAATATTTATCACATAAATTTGCATTTAATTGTTTTACTTGATCTGCAACAATTTTTATAATAGTAAGCTCTGGCGTTAATTTGTTAACTTGCAGCGAACATCTTGAGTTCATAATATGTATTATTAATGTTAAATTTTGAATTATTATACACACCTTTAAATAACACGTGCATTATATGGATATACATATATATATATATATATGAACGCATTTTAATAAGTTTGACATCATTTCCTGCCATAAACGATTGATTTTATAAAAAGAGCATTGTTCGTTTTTAATTTATTAACAGAATCTGAATTTGCAATATATACTCGTACAACTCCAATTCATTAAACTTCCCGACTCATAGCATTAATGAAATGTAATTTTTAAACTGCTTGACAGTTTTGATGCTGATGATGACGATAATGAGGAAAATCGATGACGATTGGTTAGCTGTTTCCCAGCTGTGTGGGCAATGACTGAAGAGTCTAATTATAGCTACAAACAATGAACGGGGTTATACGACTACATTTTGCAATAAAAACAGAAATTTTCAATAATAAAACTCAAAACTTATGATAGGCAAGTACCCTGCGGGAAATGTATCTTACTATAAGTTACCTTGAAGTTGATTTGGAAGGAACTAAAGGCCACTATTATCTACATATGTATATACATATTTTCTTTGAGGAAAGCTAACTATATTTCTATGGCGCTGGCAGCGAAATAGTCTAGGGTGATTACCTCTCCATAAGATGCCAACTAACTTGTAACTAACTACTTTTGGACATAAAACATCAATAAGAAATACAAAATATTTTTTTTTTTGGTTTTTTTTTCATTATTCCATTTATTTACTTTAGTTACATTACAGTGCATATTTGTTTACATATTCTACTGTGTTGATCCCATATTCAAATTCCGTCGAACATAACATCAAATGATAATATAAATTTTCGGTCCCGAATTCGAAAAGGTACATATTTGTGAAGTGTCTTTAAATTTAAATTTGTATAAAGATATTTAAATAGAAATTTGATAAAAGAAAACAATCTCCCGATTACGTCTGCATTACTTTTCAACTGGTTAAAAGTTAGCTTTTTTTTAGCTAACTAAAAGTTATATATTTTATAGAAATCCCGCAAAAAAGCTATGTAACTACAAGTTAGTTACTTTTTATCAATTAATAATTTTTTTCTGCAGGGTATGTATGAATGTATTTGCATGTCTGTAATTGACCTGGTAAAGAGTTGGCGGTAGTTATGTCGATATTTAAAAAAAAGTAATTCCAACTGCAGTTCATTGGCTTATATACACATGTTTAACTAAGTTTAAAATGGGAAAGAATCGGAAAGATCGTTTGTATAATATAAGAGTCTATATGTATTGAGACAAACATTTTTGAAGGATAAATAATTAAGTTTTAAGGTAAAAAGCAAATAGTAAACGGTTCGGACGCGACAAAGAAATTCAAGTTTTATTAACGCATGCCAAAATACTCACAATTCAGGGCGGTTTGGCGAAAAAGTTGTTTATTTTTATTTTTATTTTTTAATGTAGAAATGCAGCCAAAGAATGTGTTTGGTTATTAGACTTATGAATTACTAGCTTTTGTCGGCAGCTCCGCTCAAGTGAAATTCGTTTTAAGGTTATAATTTTAAATGCAACAAAAAATTAAATAATAGCTTATCGCAGAAAATCATAGATATAAAAAAAACTAGTTATTATCTCGGGGATCTTAGACATGGTCAATGTGATTTGAATTACAACTATAGAAATATGCAGGGTGCCCTAGACCAGAGCTTGGTAAAATAAGTTTCACGTAACCTTAGCGTTCCGTAGAAAATTACTAATTATTATAATTAATTCAGTTTATTTAAAATACAGCCCATTCTTTAACAAAATCCATATAAATCAACTTTGTACAAAATTCATAAAAAAATGACTCAAACTTAAAAAAAATTTATCAAAATTTCAAAGTTTTTAATCTGAATTCTTAGAAAAGGTTCCGGTATGCCCCTTCAATTTCAGTATAATAAAGTGCAAGTTTTAAGTAGCGAAAAATTACCGTTGATTTTTTAGAATTTTTTTTGTCAAGGGTGCGGCGCACAATGGGACTACAGCGGCCAAAAGTAGTAAAAACGGGTTAGCGAATTCTGAAAAATAATTACGCAGATACATAGAAAAATATCCAGCTAAGCCAAACCCAAAAGAATTTTTCATAAAAATGCATATTTGCAATCATGACACGAGCTTAAAGTAGGAACAATGCGAAAAAATAAATTTGAAAGAAAAAATTTTGATTTTGTCGCAAAAAATTTAAATCAATCATATATTAAAAGCCAGTCTGATGGATGTGCAGTTTTTGAATATATCTGTGGTCAAGCATTACTTTAGATTTGTATAAATCTTTTGAAATGTTTACAACAGTTTACTTTGCATTTCTACATAATTTTGAGAGTATACAATTTTTCGAGCGCTTAGTTTAAAAAGGGATATTTAAAAAGGTCCTAGGAAGCGAGCTAAATTATACTTAGGACAAGTAAACATTAAATATGCGTGTCATATCTCAAACAGTTGCAGCTGCGAGGAACTGCGAGATCAGTTTCTATTCTTCCTTTTATAGAGCCACCTCCTGTCAAATTTATTGAATTTTTATTGTACAGCTGAAGGGTAAATCTCTGGTGTGTACATAAAATAAATAATATACAATCTAAAATGGAAATTGAAGAAGATATAGATATTAATGACTCGCCAATCTATTAATCAAATTCAACATTCAGCCAAAAATAGACGCTTCTCTGGACGACAGTGGCTGATCAAGCGGGGAGTTTTGGGGGTTAAACTACATGTCAATCAGTGGCGGACCCACGGGGATGTTTTAATACATAAACGCCATATTATACATACATATGCGCCATATTAAAACACCTCCCGTGGGTCCGCTACTGACTGACACGTAGTTTAACCCCCAAAACCCCCCGCTGGATCCGCCTACCGAATACTACCTATGGTTCTATGGTCAGAGGCAGGACATTGGTCCAAAGAGGCTGGAGGCGAAATTACATCTTCCTTAGGCAACACTCATGTGAAGATCAGAGCCACGAGATACTGACCGCAGTTTAGTGTCCTTTCTCTCTTGTTCTGGTCACATTTATGCAGTTGACGACATCATAATAGACTACAAGATAACGACATCCCGAAAATCCCGGGATCGGAAAAAGCTGAAAAATTAACATCCCTAGTATAAACACAATGTTTGGAAACTGTTATACTGCGGTATTCAAACTATTTGAATATGCAGAGTTGCGACACATTGCAACCATATACATTGCATATTTTAAATATTCAATATAGCAATGAACAATTTTTCTGAATTTTCCATTTTTAAAACACCAATGGTAACCAATAACAAACGAAGCATAAACTTTGTTTGCGATGCTTCTCGATAAGTTTTTGGATACGTTTTGGAAAAGTATACATTGTCAATATTTTGTAGTTCGGCGTTATGGAACATTATACTTTGTACGTATGCAAAGCAATTGACGTTCTGGAAGTCAGCCTTACTACTGGCACAAATTTAATAGGTTTGGCACCAATGTGTAATGATGGAATAGCTGCTAGGTTAACACTTGTCACAATTAAGAATTTCAACTTGAGAAAGCTGTTGCTAAAGCCACCCGAGGACTGAAATTTAGGCTGCGTGCCTAGATTGCAATGTCTCTCTGGCACTGGTTCAATAAAACTTGCTCAACTGCGGCTCTAGATTCGCTTCGAGGGTGGACAACTCTTTATATATTTATTCAAGAAACATCAGCCGCGAAGAGCTGTAATTTCGACTACCTAACCACGGCTTCTTGTGCAGCTGTTGGTTTGCTCCACAACTATAAACAGATCTACTTTGACAGAAAGTTTCAAGCGAAAATACCAGTTCGCGAAAGTTGCGCAATCGGAATCCCTGCTCTTGATCCCAGGTGAAACCCTTCGGCTGCTCTAATTGCACAAAGAAAAATGCTAGCCGTATATAATTTCCGCCTGCGGTCCAAA
>NW_016160573.1:22179-62466 GCF_001687245.7 Rhagoletis zephyria | reverse complement strand
GATCACTAAGCTGTTGCCGCCAAGATTCGAGCTCGCCATTGTTCAGAAAAAAATTTCAGATTAGCAACAAAAAAGAGCTAATTGAGATCACTATTCAAGTATGGCGATGAGGAGTTGATAAAGTACATATGTATGTACATTAGGGTGCCCGACGACTGAAATTTAAGTGTGCGCTGCCCCGTCCACACCTCTCCAAGCCGCATGAATCCAAGCAAGGTTTCAGGTAGGGTGACCCCCGTCGTATGATCTCTTTAATCTGATGTTGGAGAAGACGATAAAAGCTGCAACGAGTTTTATTAATTTCTTAGCGGATCTCAAATAGAACATTCTTTTCCCATAGTCTGCTATGGATTGTTAAAAGAAAATACTTTATTTAGGACGCTTGCCTAGATAAAAACAATAGAATTAGGGCTCAAGCAGCGCAGAACTTCTTTCAAATATCTTACATCGAATGGGCCGATAAATTGGGAAATGTTAATCCCTTATTGCCATATTTCTTGAAAATAAATTACCAATCTTTAGCTAATTTAAAAACACTAAGAGGTTGATTTGATTCCGATAGTGTCATTTAACTTGTTTTTGTATTTGGAGCTATAGCATTGACTATAACAATGACATACATATTTACTCAAATTCTTTTTTCAATGCTAATTATTTGCATTGTTTTGAGCAAAATATGTATGTATTTTTTATACGCACATGCTGTTTATATACATTAATGCGTACTTGTATACGTATTTGCCGAAACACCTGTGTTACGTAAATGAAAATGTACAGTGTTCGGCAGAATAGTATTCGCAAGAAGTGAAAAAATTAAAAAAAACACCCCTCTCTCTTAAATTTAATAAATTGGAAATCTGACCGAAATTACTTAGGGATTTTTTTGCAGTAAAATAGTGAAACTGTTTTATGGCAGAGAGTGAAAATAATCGTTATTTCGATTTTTACTAGTTTGTAGATATTTGTTGAGCAGATTTCTATATCTGAATCAAAAATAATTATTTTTTGTTAGAACATTTTGGTACAACACTTTTACCAACTACTCACTTAACGACTTGCAGTGGAACATTTAGCTACTCTGATTATGGTTGTTTTGGGCGTCAGAAGGCATATAATCGATTGCCATTTTAAATAATTTCACCAAAGCGTTGTGTCCGTGACGAAGTTCTTGCAATTTTACATTGATATGGCGATTCATTTAATTTAATCGATTTAACTTGTGCTAATCGCACAACGCTGATCAATTTCGATGTCAGAGTTGCCAACGAAATAAATTTGAATAACTTGTTTCTCTTCATTCACTGCCTGGTTCGATTGTGAGTCTGTATAGCATAATTGGGGGCAAGTTCAAAATGGGTTAGTATCGTTGGTCCACATAAACCCAGTATACATATGCAGACTTATTTGAGATGAAATCCTTTAACTGCGTAATCATTGCATTTGTGGACATTCATTAAGAATTGTACTTATTCTGGTAATTCGACATACAGTTATGAGCTCAGGGTTCTGATGGTTGATATAACTGTAATAATTTGGCTTTAACCCCTGTCAAACTCAATCCTTTTGTCTCCGAATAAAAATTTACGCATTGTGAAATTAGGAAATGACATCAGATGGACCAATCGTAACTCACAGAAGTTGGATATACCCAATAGTGCGGCATGTCAAAGTATGTAATTGAAGATTAACGGTATTTCTTCTCACTTTACGATGCAAATCGTTTCAGTTGTTGAGGAGCTAGTTCCTCTGAGGCCGTCCTGCATTCGCGACGCATGCACTCAAAGCTGTTCATTAACTTAAACGCCTTTCCGAGGATTTTGATGTGCACTGCTAATCGCAAATCTTTGTTTATTGCGGTTGCGTGAGCCAATTCATATTCTAATCGGCGAATAGTTTACGGATACTGAAAGTACAATGTCGAGGAATTCAAACTATCTTCGAAGCAATCGAACCATATTCGCAAAAGAAATGTACGCGCCAAATGAGTCGATACATGACTTCAGCAAGAAATGCTGTCTATTTCAAACAGCTTTAGCAAAACTGCCAAAATGCTTACAAAATAAATAAAATAAAATAAAACTTTTTAATATAACATTCCGATAGATTTTGTTTTGATAACTTTTGATTTTGAAATTTTAGCAAAAGTCATTATAATCAATTTATTGGATTGAAAACGAAAAACATGGAACGCAACGAACGTGAGAAAGAAAACGAACAACGTGACTATTTTTCGCTTATACGTGAGCTGCTCCCCTTCAAAAAGAGATGTCATTAATTAAATTTTATAAAATATTTAATGAGATATCGTTTCGTGACAGAAAAATACCTTTTAGAAATAAGTATATAGATAGATGCCTGCTATGATTTCCCCCTTATTAATCGACTTCACAAAAACGAGAAGGTTATCAATTCCTCGGAATATTTTTATTTTTATTTTTTATGATGTTACCGCATAATTTTGGACCACGTCAACCGATTTCTATAATTACTTTTTAAAGGAAAGGCGTGGTCCCATATTAATTTGGTTTAAATCCGATCATTTGATCATGAAGAAATTAACAATAATCTTAAATTTTTATATGAGAATTGAAGTCGGCTTTGTTTTTTGCATAAAAATTACTTCTTAATATTATTAGGGCTATTTTAGCTTAATACTGTTGTTTTTAATTTGGTTTAGATCCGATCATTTGATCATGAACACATTAACGATAATCTTAAATTTTTATATGAGAATTGAAGTCGGCTTTGTTTTTTGCATAAAAATTACTTGTTAATATTATTAGGGCTATTTTAGCTTGATACTGTTGATTTCTTTAGTAAAAAAATTAATTTTAAATTAAATAATTTTTCATTATTATTTAAATTGTAAGAAATTTAAGAATATGCATGCCATCATGTTTTTCCCGTAAAAAACTAATTAGCAATTTAAATATATTTGCTTTTAAAATTTAAATCTGAAAATAACGCTCATAAATAAAAATAAAAAAATAACCTATTCTTGGTCGAAAGAAATAAAAATCACAAAGTAACGATTAAATGTGACTGAAAAATAAAATCCAAATCTTGCTATTACTCTCGATTGAAAAAATAAAAAAATGACGATTTTGCATTGATTATTTTAGGTCCCTGGTGTTATTTATGTAAATCGTAGATTGCTCGTTCAAACAAATTAATTTTAAATCAAGCGATCTTTTACTGCTACATATTGGGGTTGAAATCCAAAACTTTGTGAATACAAAATAAAGTCAAAATAAAAACTTGGGTACATAATCAAATTGTGAAATATTTTTAAAGTTAATTTATTCCATTTTTGTGAACATATCTCATGACCGTCATTGATCAGCACAAATTTTAAGGGCTATTTTTAATTAATGTTTTTTTTTTCAACGAATTAAAAATCTATATCTTCCAAAATTCTTTCGAGCGTATTGAGGTCCGGATTTCTGGACGCGGTCTGAAGGTTATGCTTTTCAAGGTATCTACTTATTTTTTTCAACTTCTGGGTTTTCAGTTAAAATAAATAAGGAGTAAGAATCCAGAATCTTTAGCATGTGCCGAGCAAAAAAAAGGCCTTTTGTAACTTTTTTTTAATAGTGGTTAAAGTTATTTGTTAAAATGAGGCGCAGTTTTTTTCGTGTAATTTTTTTGTTTTGGTAAACAAATGACCTGATAATCCAGGATTATTAAAGTTCTCCACTTTTTATAATATCTTTATCTTAACTCTTTAAACGCTAGTGTTACATATATGTAACGCTCGAATTTCGCGTACTAATATTGTTGTTAAGAAAATTTTTTATTACATAACAAAGATTCACGAGTGTTACTTATATGTTTCAGGTCGTACAGACATCCCTTGATAGAGTAGTTACTAACTTGACAGTCGAGTTTACAATACAAAATAAATTTAGGTTTCTTACAGAAGAGCTAAAAAAAATATCGCACGTGTAATAATTTAGAGATGTAATTCAAAAATTTACGTTTTTGGTGATTCCATCATACAATAAGTTTGTTAATACTATGTCTCCATTGAGAGATTTATCCATTAAGATTTAATAAATCCAGTTGCTAAATCACAACCGTCTCCATTACCATTACGAGATATGTTTGACGTTCAAATTTTTAAATATTTGACGTTTGCTTATGTATGATTTTAAAAACACAGTTGCGGACATTGATATACAGACAGGTAAAAGGAAGGTACCAAGCGGAATTTCATTATATGAATTCTGAATATTATTGGCTTCTTATTCGTGATAAATATGTATGTATAATATATAGTTTGGAAAGTGTAAAGAATGGTATCATATTCCGAATCATTTTCCCGAATTTAAGAAAAATTATCAAAACGGTAAAAAACATTTGCGGAAAGAAAAATGTTTGTAGAACTCTCTTATTCATAGGAGGGAACCGAAAATCCAATCGTGGGCCTTTGGCATATCATGAATACGAACTGAGTTCTAGAGGATGTTCGGTGCAATGTTATCGAAGCAGAACCATTACCGAAATTTATAAATTTTTTGTCGCAGCGCGTAAATGACTTATAGAAAGCGGAGAAGACTCTGCATGATATTACTATAAAACATTTCTTCTAAATTTTTAGTTTTTAAAATAATATTTTCTTAATTTATTACAACCAAAGTTATGTAAATATGTATTACTAATTTTCCTCCCAAACTAACATTAAAAATATAAAAATCCCTAAAAATACGAAAATTCATGTTTTTATGATAGGCTAGATTTCAATGTCCTCAACTGTATATTGAAAACACAAATGTCATTTGACTTATGGCATGTGAATTTGTGGTTGCCACATCCAACAAATTGTACTTATTGATCAATATTATTGAAGATTTGACGAAGATTTAACTTAAATCTACTGCCTTTCGAGATTTAATTTTATATGATAAATCTCAAAAGATTTAACGTCAAATCTCGTCAGAGGGCTAAATCTCCATTAAATCTCACAATGGAGACATAGTATAAGGAGAATATCGCACACCTGGATCTAAAGTGAGTTAACTCAAAATTCACAGACGTAAATTTAACAGCTTGTGGATCGCACAGATTCAACGCACGCAATAATAAAAAAACGGGTACAGCAGTAGTTTTTTAGTTAATATATATAATCATAAGGAAAAAAAAAAAAAATAAAATTAATCGATAAACCGCTTTTTGATCCCATTTGACAATGTGTTTTTCTCTTATTTGATGACAAATGCCACTGAACTTGACATAGTGAAAACCAACCTTAATATTCAAAACGCCTCTAAAAGAGCCCACTGAGTGCATCGCATTCCTCAGCCAATCTTCTTAACATTCTGCATATTTTATATGTGCTGATTTTTTTTATTTATTTATTTTATTTTTTAATTAATTCAATTGACTAGGACACATTAGTTAATTGATGATTATTAATTACACTTTTTGATATATCTACATGCATACATATGCTGTAAGAATATATGGGTAGTAATATTTATAAAATATCAGCCTATACATACAAACGTTGATCAATATACATAGTTCATTTACTAAAAGACTGCCGTAACCAAGGAATGGATTTTTGGAATCTAAACATCTATAAAAAAGGCTAAATAAAATAGCGAAATAGGCACTAAAAATAGGCAACAAAAAAGGCACTAAAACCGAAAAATAGATATAAAAACGCACTTATTTTTGAAATGTTTATTTTGAAAGGAAAACTAAAAAAAAATAATATGCATCTAACGTGATAAACTGCCGATAAATGCGATAAAATTATCGGCAGCTTATCACGTTGGATGAATACCCCTATTATAAAGTAGTTTCATAATATGAAAACTATGTACTTTGATGGAATCTTTGATTGAGTGTTTTCTTTGCTCGAGTCTTAACTAATATAAGCCTATTCTCTATGCATAGTTGCAGTAACATTAAACCTTCAGTTTTCGGTTTTCGATTTCAAAAATATTCCACACGGTGCTTAAGGAGACTAAGCGCCATATGTATACCTAATTTGGTCGAGATCGCTGAATTAGTTTTTGAGTTATACATATATGAAAAAGTAGGCGGTGCCACGCCCAGTTTCCTAAAATTTTATGAAAAACGAATTTTTTGCTAATTGCCCATGGTATATATCAAATGTGAGTAAATGTTGGTGAATTCCTGCTCAAAAAATAATAAAACATTTAACTTTAATACACATATAAATTCAAGCCAGTATTTTTGCTTAAAATGCTTAACATGGACAATTTTTATGCAATTTCATTAGGTGAGGTACCAAGTTGTTCGAAATTAAATGTTCTTTTAGATAAATACTACATATGTACATGCCTGGCAACTTTCATAGAAATTTTTGAAATCAACGATGGTCAAAGTTGAAAAAAAAGAAAAATAGGGGCTTATTAAAATTCAACCGATGAAAACTTCCAACAAGCTAAGTCTAAAAATATATTAGTGCAATTCATCAAAACGCTAAATGCCTCGTAACCATGTAAACCTCGTAAACTAACTTAACTTTTTATGGGAAATCCGTTTATTTACGAGTTTACGCAGTTACGAGGCATTTACGCGTTTCCATTAATACCCATATTGTTACACATCATTTTAAAGGTCCATAAATCCTCTTTTCAAACCATATTCGGTTTTTAAATCGGATGAAAACTAGTGAAGCTGTTTGTAGTTAAGCGCAGAAAGTACGAATATAACAGTTGTTTTTAAATGAAAAAGTAGGGTCCAGAAATTATACGGAACCTATTTTCATGTTGTACTCGACCATAGCTACAACCTGCACTAGGTTTCGTTTCGGGTGTATTTGTTTCAAATATTTAAAATCCATGCATTGGTTTTCGAGATATTTTAATTTAAAATTGTTAGTTTGACTTTTAATAAAAAAAAAAAACACCGCTATGCTCAGCTCAATGATTTCTATCGATTTAATAAACATTTAAAAATAACTTACACTATTTTTATATAATAATTTTTTCGCAGCGCATTTTCGAATATAGGCTTTGATTTTTAATATAAAATTTTGTTCCAAAATAAAAAAAATCATTTTAATTAGGCTATAATAATAATAATAGATTGGCGCTTACACATATGTTAGTGTTTGGCCGAGCTTCTCCTCCGATTTGTGGTGTGCGCCTTGATGTTGTCACACAAAGCGGAGGGACCTACAGTTTTACGCCTACTCCGAACGGCGATTGTATTTTTATGAGAAGCTGTTTTTCATTGCAGTTATACACTCGGAGGTTTGCCATTGCCTGCCTAGGGACGATCGCTGTTAAGAAAAACCTTTTTTCTATATTTTTTGCGATGTTGCTTTGACCAGGCTTTGAACCCAGGTGCTGATGAGTGAAAGCGCGCACTGCTTACCACTAAACCACAGCGGCCAGCGGTGATCAGGCTATAATCACCTAATTAAAGGCAACATCAAATGTTTATATCTTAGCAGAAAAAAGTTAACATCCATAAAATCCATTTCCCGCGCATAACTTGGAAAGAACCGGAATTTCCAGGAGACACGTTTAAAGTTTTAAATTTTTTTTACAAAATGCAGAAAAAAAGAGATGCATATCTTTTTTTTTATGCGAAAACTACACAAGATTTTATAAGACAAAATTTTCCACAATATGAAGCATAATTTTTAATTTATTTTTTGAGTTATGACAGTCTTTCAGTAAATACGCGATATGTACCAGTATGAGTTTCATATATATATTTAACATGTAGTTATTTTTATAATTTTATCCCTGTTGGCTACATATAAGCGAAAGCTCTTTAGAGATTATAATATTGGGCATATAATCATAAAAAAGATTATCCGATTCGAAAGCAGTTGTTTGTTTATAATTGACTTATATTATAATGAATTATTCTACGTTTAGAAACTATGACAGCAATCGACTGAGATATTTTAAATTGTATAGCCTTAATTCTAGAAAGAGCGAAACACAACAATACAATGTTTTTTCGAAAAATGCCAATGGGGTTGCCAGAAAAGGTTTCATATTCATATATACATACAGGGGATGCCAAGATATTGACCAACATTTTTCATCTTGCGCACGGATTTTTTTTTCAGAACATAATGAACCAAATTTTTGCTATTAGAAATAGAAGCATTAAAAAGCGGATTTTCGGCCTACCCAAAATTTTTCTAAAAATTCAGATATAAAATTTAGAAACAAATAGTAATGAATGAAAATACAAAAACATTTTTACTCTACTCCATAAAGAAATATCGATTTTTTTTTTAAATTTTTTCGCAATTTACTCAACATTTGAATGGTGTACGAGTCAAACGGACCTCAGATTCGGTTGAAATACATGTTGGTAGGTGGGTATGGTTAACAGAACACACCCTGCTGGTTTATTATTGCACTTAAAATGTGTACGCAAGAGCAGCAAAGCATTCACAGCAGAGTCTTCTAATCTTGACCTGAAGTAATTACATACAAAACCCTGTTGACGAAAAAAATTTTTCATAAGCCACTTGAAGTTAATGACTCCTATCTCCGCCATTTCAAAATATTTGAACTTCTTTTACCAGCACGTCGAATAAATTATAAGTTTTTCGATTTGAGAAAGTTGGAGTACATTGGTTTAAAAAATTATGTAACTTTTCCTTAACACTTTCTGTTTAATTTATATTAGCGACGCTATACGTATGTACATTCATTAAATATTTTCAAAAAAGGCCCAGGCTACAATTTAAAAGTACAGTTTCAAGCTTTTTGTTAATTGTAGTCAAACCGGCATTTTACTAAAATCATAATCTTAAACAAGTTCTTACTACCAATTCAATATTTCAAAATTTTTCGCGATCTCGGGATTAATGCAAGCAAGGGATTGGCATCCCTAGAACATACATACATATGTATGTATTTATAACCCTTTCAAAACCATATTTACATACATATAAAATAATAGCCCTTTTAATTGTATGTATACTTTGATTTATTAAGAGGTAAAATTTATTTTTTTAATTTTTTATTTTTTTATTTTTGTGACTTTTTTCTAAAAGTTAATATTAAAGTTAAGGGTGTCATTTATTTATCAAATCCAAATAAAATAAAGCAAGGAATAGGTCAGTCTTAAGTCACCGAAAGCGTTCTGATATTCTCGTCTACTACATCGGCTAAAGAGTTAATGACTTTTATTGTTTTTGAACTCCCAGGTGTCATTGCAGTAAATTTATCGTCGTATCGATCAGTTTACCTGTTTAGCATCCGAATTTCGCATAAATTTCCACTGACTTGAAGTAAAAATTCAAAAAGATTATCAACATCTTAGCCCGAACACAATGAAAACGACGAGCTACAAACCACAGCTGTCAAATTATTTTAACACGTACTCTTATGTAGATAATTATTTTGGCGACGACCGGGCTACGCGACGGCTGTGGTTGTGGCCAGATTAGATTTATTTCTATTTTTCTGGCGACAGATAAGGTTATTCCTCTTCTTTTATGTCAAACTTATACAAATTCATGATGTCGCTGCCGAGTTCAAAGAAATCATGTCGCCATCGACAAAGCGTTTAGATAATGAAGATAACAAATTGGAAGCTGTGGTCTGTAGCTCGTCGTTTTCAATGTGTTCAGAACTTCTTTCAACCCTCTTTCGATTCCATGGCTTTGCTTTCAGGTTCATTAACTTACATTGCGCCGTACGGCTGCAATGACAACCGCTCCGAGCAATTTCATCAAGCGAAGATAGTTGCAAGATCGCATTTAGGGTGTGTGAAGGCGTGAGGCAAAGGTGCGCTTACACAATTTTTCGCTCTTTGTATGCATACTTAACCCCGTCCTTCATTTAACCATCTGAAAAGTAAATTCGTATAACATACAGGTAGGGCCAACGCAGCCCAGAAGTATAAGGTTTCTAAATATTTAGACTGCAGCGCCATCTATTGGGCCCATTTTTTTGCAAAATCATTGGTTATCATCAGAAGAATAGACCTTATGAATTTCAACCATTACCTTCAGCGCCACCTAGCAGGTCCACTTTTCATAACACACGTCATTTAGGCACCCATGCTAAAAAAAAATTAACAGTAAAAAATCTGCAATGACGCTTCTTAAGTAAACTTGAATTCAAGCGGGAGCTGCGCTAATTATTTCAATTAAATGAAAAAGCTTACAACGCAAAGCAAATACAAAACAAAAGATTGTGTGAGTAATAAAGCAACGTAATAAAGATATTGCCGGCAAGAATTAAAAAAAAAATACTTTAACAAAAAAGTTACAATAAACAACGCACATTAGGATGCCTCACGAAAAAAGTTGCTACTTCCCTATAAATGACAAAATTAGGTAATTTGTTTTATTGAAATCCTCTTCCATTAAAGCTATTAGATAATAGATGAATGTAAACTTCAGAGATAACATTTCTATAAAATCTTTCGCCATATTCAAATAATAACATTTTTGTTGTGATTGTTGGCAGCCTTCAAATGCTGTTTTAATATAAACTTTAATAGCTCAGCCATATTTGAATCGATTTTACTCTTTAAGGTGCCATAGAATAATGTATTTCCCTCCACCTTAAGTTTTGTCTCTCTTTGAAACATCTTGTTTATTTTTGATCTGGAAAATGTTTGCGCTCTTTTCTTGAAAGTAAACATACGTTATAGACGAAGACAAAGATAAAGGCACATTTAATAAAGATAATGATAAATATAAGGTTGAGAATAAAAACAAAGAAAAAAGATAAACATAAAAATAAAGAAATGGATAGAGACAAAGATAGAAATATAGAGAGGGATATAGATTAAGAGAAGAAGATAAAGATAAAACTGAAGATTAAGATAAGTTTTCATTTAAAGTTGCCCACCTCGCTTCACCTTAACTCACCTATCTTCAATTCACTTCACTTCAACTCACCATAACTCAACTCACCTGAACTGAACTCAACTCATCTCAGTTCAATTCAATTCAACTCACCTTATCTTAGCTCAGCGGAGCAAATCACAAATAAATTTTATTTATGAAACGATCAGCGAATAAAATCACAAATAAAATTAATTTCGAGATTTCTGAGTTGATCAATTTAAAATTACTCAACCTATGAAAAAAAACGCGATTTATTAGACAGCGCACTCTAATGTGTATAAGCATATATGTAAGTATTCACATGATTTAAGTTAATTGGCAGTAGATGCAAGAGATTGTTTTTTCAGAGTGATTTATTAAGCACTTACTTGCAAATATATATGTTTGTATGTAAGAAAATAATTTCATACACATATTCTAAAAATAATAACTTTTGCAAGCGTACTTTGAGCTGTGCTGGACTGGAGTTTGTAATTTTTCGGTTATATTTTATCTGTGAACATTATATTGAGTGACGAACAATGTAAGTTTGCGAAATAATATTTATATATTTACCTATTTAAGTATGCCTATATGTGTATACATAAATGCATACATATAAGCCCTGTTGCAGAAAACTTTACATGAACGCCCCATTTCCGAATTTGTTTGAATAATGTCCTATCTCAGAATTTGATTGAAGAATGTCCTATCTCAGTTGCCGATTAAAAAAGGCACAATCTTAACACACACATTTTCAATATATTTTCAGACGAGTTAGGACGTTTTTCAACCAAATTCTGAGGTAGGGCGTTATTGAAAAGTTTTCTGAGACGTTTTCGAACCGAGATAGGTCGATATTCCACTCAGCCGTCAGTGCATACTTATCGTAGTACATATTTCAATAACAATTTATTACATATGCATAATTCAATATTCAGTAATTACGACTAATGAACACATTATTGCATTTTTTCTATTTAGCATGGATTCAAATGGCACATTTTCCAGAAATGATGATCAGAACGGTGAGCCTATGGCTAGTTCATCTACTACACCGCCGCAAAATAGCACAACGCGACGCGCGCAACCTTTCGTTATACCAAATGAGGGCACTTATCTAAAACCTGCAGCGAAACAGGCCTACTTCAGTGATGAAAAGGTGCTCATTCCACAAGTAGATGAGGTAAGCATGGAGTCCATTTTTAACCACAACTAGTTTGAATATTTTTTTTTCGAAGTGTATATGGGCAATTTCAATTAGTTGGAACTTTCGCATAACTCGCCAGTTTTTATTCGGACACATAATTTTCGCTAGTTTATTAACAAAAATCAGGTTACATATGTTGTGTAGATTATGTAAAGGCAAAAAAAAGGACCTCCGTACATATATTTGTGAAAATTTTCCAATTTTATTTCTGAATTATATGCATATTTGGCTAAATATGCATATAATTCAGAAATAAAATTGGAAAATTTTCACAAATACAAGTAATTTTTAGCAAAAAAAGCCGACTTCAGTTCTCATATAAAAAAAAATATATATATATCTCATGATCCACTGATCGGATCTTAACCAGATTAGTATGGGACCACCTATGAGAGACTACCTTTCCGATGCAAAAACAATTGGTTGACGTGGTCCAAAGTTATGCGTAAACATACATAAAAAAAAAATATTCCGACGACCTGATAACCTCCTTCTTTTTTGGAAGTCGGTTAAATAGAGTAACTCTCCTATCATTTTTATTTTTAGTTTCATGTTGCAAAATTTGGTGCGTTGATTGCTCATGTTTGAGTTCATAATTAACTGGTAGTATTTGGAGAGGAGAATCGAATTTAGCCCGTTAGAAGTATGTGCTTGTAATAGAAAAGAAGTTATGAAGAGTCAAAGTGGCTACTTTTTTTAAATTCTGACACTCGCGGTTTTTATAGTATACTGTAGCTGGTGCGTACCTAAAACTGTTATCGGACAACTTTTATAGTTTTCTGAAGCATAAAAGGAATCAATCTAGATGTGGTAGGCTTATGTGCTCTCATTAGAAGACAGCTAAAAAAAACAACTTCTTGAAAATGCATATTTTTTTTTATCAGCACAGCATCTGCAATTGGAAAATTTAGCTAAATAAGCCAGAAATACAATAACGTAGTGGCACTGGCAGCAGAAGTTTTTCGAAATCAGCTGTTTTTTAGAAAGTGTGGTTTCCAATGAAGCGACTCACAATACAGCAGTGACAGCTGGCAGTACTGCTCAGTTTAGCCCAGATTCTAAATTCACTGCCACTGCCTTCATCGCAGCAAACTTCGCATGTTNACCGAAATAATGCATGCATGCACAGTTTCGGTTGAAAACCGAAATAATGCATATGAAAAACCCGAAGTAATGCATACATGCACAGTTTCGGTGCCCCTGGTCAATTATATTTACGAAAAGGTATAAATCTTCGTTTATTTGGGAACCAGTATTAACACCGATAATAATGTCAGCATCGAAATTCAATGCAGAATCACTCTTGCCAACAAATGCTGCTTTGGACTGAGTATGGGATTAAGGAGTAAAGTCCTCTCTCGATGTACGAAAGGCACACTCTAAAAGTCACTCATTATGCTCAAACTGGCCCTTGGAGTGTTCGAAAGAAAGATTCTGCAAGAGATTTACGGGCCTTTGCGCGTTGGCGACGGCGAATACCATTGACACTAGAAGGAGCTTTACACTAATATAGACATAGTCTAGCGAATTACCATAGAGCGGCTGTGCTGGCTCGGTCATGTCGTACAAATGGACATAAACGCTTCAGCTCTGAAAATTTTCAACTCGAACCCGCTGATGATAGTATAGGGAGAAGAAGGGAAGTGACGAAGGACTTGGCAAGTGATTGAGCAGTTGGCTAGCTTTATTGGAATCTGTCAAAATCGCTTAGACAGTTACGAAGAAGAACGAGTTTACTCTGAATGCGGACACTTGAGTACTACTGCCTTTCGATATTAGCTGCGTAGTAGCTAAATAAATTATGAAAATAAAAATGTCTTAATTTTTGTTTACTATTTCTATCCAATAAGTGTTTATTCCGTCCAATGCCATATCGAATATTCGTCAGTGTTTCATTTGTGGTTGGGGAGCCAATATTGTTAAATAGAAACCGCAGAACAATTCGATGATTCTGTCAAGTGATGCTTACATTCGTATACCCACACCCCGTGCCATAATTATAACCACACCATATATTGACAAGTTTTAACAATTTATCTGTTTGTTATTTAATTTTAGTTATTTTTTATTAAAAACATAGTTTATTTTTTAACAAAGACCGAATACATCCAAGTTTCAAACTATGTGTAACATTTAGAAAAATTCAGTAAACTTTTGTAAAAATTGATTGCACTTTATTGTATTAAAATTGAGTGGGCTACAAAACTGCATGCTCAGAATCTTTCTAAGAAACCTAATTAAAAAGCTCGACATTTTTACGAAAGTTTGCTGTTTTTCTTAATATTGCACAAATATTGAAACGTTGATTTATTCGGTCTTTGTTAAAGAATAAACTATATTTTTATAAAAAATAACTAAAAATAAATAACAAAAAATTAAGTTGTTAAAACTTGTCAATGTGTAGAGCGCTTATAATTATGACACGGGGTGTATTACATGTATGTTTGTTTATACATATATGATACAATGAGGTGCATGTAATTTGTCCGCATGTTAAGTTCAAAAACTTGAACTTGAGAGTGAAAAGCAACGTGTATTGGGAATTGATATCTATGCAAATACATAGTACATACATATACATATGCACATACAATATTGCCAATACCGCACGTGCATTTATTTCTGTATGTATGTACATTTAAATTTTTTTTTATTGGTTGACACAGTTTCCACAAAGTAATTGAGCATATTAAGGGTTTTACGAAAATCTATAGATTTGAAATATCATTTCAGGCTGAATATGACTCACACTACCACGTAGTACGTACTGGCGTAAGATTGTATGCAATTTATATTTAATTGATATTACTGCAATGCAAACAATACCGCCTAAAGATTTTTATACGTAGAGAAATACTTACAATTGTATATGCACAAATGCATACATGGCCGCTTCCAGCCTAAAAGGTTTTTTATCCATAGAAGAATAGCAGGTTCTACGTTGTTTGCTTGAAGACTACCTAGAATGGTCCTTCCACGATTGCTTCTTGGATCTTTTTTGTAGCTTTTTAAGAGATCTTTGTACTCCTCCCATCAAAACTCATTGTCGGCTGCCTTACACAGCTTGAAGGGCTCACGTACTTCGCGCCTGTGCTGTCGAAGTTCCCGGTTGAACCACAGGGGCTTGGATTTGCGTATAGTACGCACTGGAGGGCATGAAATTTTGTTTGCTTTGCTGAGCGCCGTAGTGATTAACACCACGTTCTTTTCGATTTCTGCGTGCGTGTTGAGTTCTTTTAGATCAATCTTTCTATAGAGATCCCAGTTTGTAATTCTTGGTTTCCTCGGGGTTGTTATTTTGGGATTTGGGGGAAAAGCAATATTAAATTCTATGTATTTATGATCACAGAATGATGGTTAATCTAAAAACGTCCAATTATCTACCCGTATCAGTTTATTTGTTAAAAGTGTTATATCTAGAACGTTCTTTGAGGTGGGTCCAACATATGTTGGCTCAATACCTCGGTTTGTTACCTCTAGACTTATTTGAATAATAAAATTGAGTAGAGACTCACTTCTTTTATTGATGTCCGCGCTCCCCTAAACAGTGTGATGAAAATAAACATTAACATATCACAAATAATTGCTGTCAAAGATCTGCATCACTCTTGAATCGCCCTATATGTATGTATGTATATACAATACAATATAAATGCATAAGGCTCATATATACATATGTACATATTATTATTTTATGTAATTTTTTAATGCATTGCGTATTTTCAATCACTTTTCGTTTTGCATGCACACACAGGCTGGCTTCAGTTTTCGCAAATTATGGGCATTCACTGGTCCTGGGTTTCTCATGTCTATAGCCTATCTCGATCCGGGTAACATAGAATCGGATTTACAAAGTGGCGCCGCAGCAAAATATAAAATCTTATGGGTGCTTTTATGGGCTACAGTGTTGGGTTTGCTGATGCAGCGCTTAGCGGCGAGGTAAGTAAACGAAATTAAATAAAAAAGTATGTTAATTTTATTACTACTAAAGTGTATAGGATTTATTTGTTTGTATTTTATTAATAAACTTAATTTAATATATTTTTAATACTTTTTCATGCACTGCTAAATAGATTGGGTGTTGTGACGGGTCTGCATTTGGCGGAGATGTGCTATCGGCAGTATAGGAAATTTCCCCGTATTATACTATGGATAATGATTGAAATAGCCATTATCGGTTCGGATATGCAGGAAGTGATTGGCACAGCCATAGCCATATATCTGCTGTCGAATAAAATGTAAGTACCCGTTCAAAAAGCATTGTACGATTTGTAAATATTTATTTATACATATTTAGCACTTTATTATTTCCTTTGTTTTTGAAATGACAAACAATGTCTTAATCGCTTTGTGCTGTAGAAAATTCCCCATACACATAGCTCAACTGATTGCAAGTACATACATAAGTGGATAGATTCGTATTTTTACATACAATGTTTCGTTTTTCTTTCTTCCAATTCAGCGTACCGCTATGGGGTGGAGTGTTAATAACAATTGTTGATACGTTTACGTTTTTATTTTTGGATAAATATGGTTTAAGAAAACTGGAATTTCTCTTCGGTTTTCTGATCACTGTGATGGCGGTTACTTTTGGTTATGAGGTAAGTGCAATAACCGTAAGTCGATAGAATCTAACATAAATAATCTGTTTAATTAAACTAACTTATATTTTAGATAATTGCATTAAGCTTGTGTCCATTTTGTTTGATTTTTTATTTATTGGAAAAACGACATACGACTAATTTGCAAGGGTAGAAGTTATAGCTACTATTTCGGAGATCAACCTATTTCCTCACCAAACTTCTTCTGCATGAGGTCCTCTGAAGTTTACACCAATTTTAGACTAAAAACTAAACTAAACATAGTTCTGATATCATTTTCGCGCATGCACGATACCCTTAATTTCTTCAAATGGCCACTCAAATCGCCTCTTCCACAGCTTCTAACTCTTTTGTTCGACCCCCTTGAAACAGTTCATTTCCTAGGCTTGTTAAATCAGTTGAAGCATAATCTTCTCTTGACTCGAAAATCTGTGTAGGAGTTAATATGGGACAGAACTCACAAAAATCCCAAAAATTGTTCAAACGTTTATTCTGAAATTAGTACTATTTCGGAAATTCGGCATACATTCTGAAAGTTACCCTGCGGGAATTAGAAACATATCGCAGACGTTCTTCAAAGGCACTTTAACTCTCTTTCTAAGCTTGTTTGCATAAGTTTGAGCAAGATATTGCTTCAAGGATGGAAAACATATATGATCTGTGTAAATTTTTAGAGCATAATATCAAAAATGATAAATTTTTAATTAAACAAAAGACTTCGAAGAATATCTGCGATGTCTGTTTTGAATTGAGAATCTTATCATTTTGCTGAAAACAAGATTTTCATTCGTTTTCTTCTTCGACAATTGTTCATAATTGTTCACGAAAACATTATACCGAGTTTATATGGGCTGCGTTTCTTTATACATTCCGGATAATCCCATTTCACAGTCGGAATAAACAGAATGCGTTTGAAATATACGTTAACATATCACCAGGAGCATTCTAAAGAATAAGTAAACAAAAAAGTTTATTCCAAACGTTCAGAATGAATAAAGAAATTCAGCCATGATATTTGTAAGCATAAAATAAATACTTATATATGTTAGGGTGCTTGACTCCAAAAAAACAAAAAAATCGGTACTGTTTTTCCTTCGGAATCATAACTCAAATTATAATTTGAGACCTCAGCCAAAACATTTCAAAAAATATTAAGTTGCACGTGATCTAAACCGGATGGAAAATTTCTTTCAAGAATAAGTTCTTTTATAAATAAAATTAGTTTTGAATAATATTTTTTCCAAAAAATCACTTATATGATAGAAGAGTTTAAGCTTAGAAGGTCTGAAATGAAATTTTTGGAGTAGATATTTTCAAATTAGTCCAGCTCACGTAAATCTTAATACTTTTTCGAAATAATTTGGCTTAAGTCTTAATAAATAATAAATTTTATAATTCTGGTGGAAAAACTGTAAATTTTTTGGTGAATGGGCTACAAAATCGCATACTCAAAATCTTTCTAATACCGAATTTCCACTAGGCATTGAAATGACACAAAATTAACGCCATCAAAAAAAAAAATCCCATGTGGAAATGAACTTAATGAAAGATTTTTGAATGTAATCACACCATTATTTTTAAATGCCTGACTTTGTCATTTGTCATTTTTGCCATTTAATGCCTAGTGGAAATCCAGCATAAGAAATCGAATTAAAAAACTTGAAATTTGTACCAAAGCTGGTTGAATTTTTTTAATATTGCACAAATTTTGAAAGCTGCATTTAAAAGGTTTTTGTTAAAGAACACACTATATCCTTATAATTAAATTTTGTTTTATTTTTTCTTTTTAACTCAGTTTTCAAAAACAATGCACTAGAGAATAATAATTTTTGGCCAGATAACTTGATAAACAGGCAGGTGTGAATATCCCAAATATCGGAAAAAATTAATAAGTTTTCATAAGCCCGGACTATTTCTAAGAAATGGAAATAAAAAAATGAAATTTTTGCCAAAATTTTTATTATTATTTTTTGTTAAATATGGCACAAAGGTAAAAAACGCGGTCTTTGTTAAGAAATAAACTACATTTTTATAAAAAAATAGTTAAAATTTAATAACAAAAACCAAATTTGTTAAAACTTGTCATTTTGTGGTGCACTTATAATTTTGCCGCGGAGTGTACTATATATATCATATGAAAATTAATTTTATTAACGATTAAGTTAAAAATTAATACAATATTTGTAAAAAATAAATAATTTTTGATAACTTCAAAATCTTACCAACATCGAATAAAAAGGCTTGAGACGTTTGCCAAAATTTACTGATTTTTTCCTAATTATGCGCAGAGTTTGAAACTTGGATTTACGCAGCTTTTATTAAAGAATATTTAAACCATGAAGTTTATCTACTTTATAAAATTTAAACTTCCAGAGCAACTCAAATGCTCAAATGTTTTAGGGCACAATAGATCTCTTGGTCGCAGTGCATACCTCTATTAATTATCAATCAAACTCAAATGCTAAATAAAGGTGAAACAAAAAATAAATAGATGAAAATATAATTTTATTTTTTATTTGGGACTGAAAGCTAGAATTTAAGTGAGAGATTGAAAATTTTGAAACATTTTTGTTATATTGGCAAACTTCAAAAATTTTCAGGCTGCCTCTTAGCGGGTTTACCTTTAAATTTTTGTATCATGGAATAAACAATATTTAAAAAAAAAAAATTTATAAAAAAAAAAGAAAAAAAAATAAGTTTAATCGAAAAAATTAAAAAAAAAATTGTACATTTATTTTCGCTCCAGTATCACTCCCAAAACGTCTGGAATTTGTATGCTACACCAAAAAGACGGGGCAGTGTAGTTGGCAATCCTGCTTAAGAATATTTTTAGATAAGCAAAGAATACTTTTTGTATTAACGTAGTTATGCAAGTAATAAAAATAATTTCGTTTCATTTCAATTAAACAGTTTATAACAAACAATTATTTAAGGAGATGACTAAGTTTGTTTACAAATTATATTTCAAAACGGATTACGTTAATTTATTTGGTTTCATTTTACTTTCATTTAAATTAATTAAATTTAATTTTATTTTTTAAAAAAAATTTTGCTGTATCGCTAAAAAACAAACTGCTTAGACATATGTATTTACTCCCATAATTCTACAACACGTACTTAGAAACAATCACACAAACATACATATATACATGTCTATATGCAACTTATTATGCAAATTTCTATTGAGGCGCGTGCGACCGTAACTACTTCGAATGTAGCTCGCCATCAACACGTTTTCCTCAGCTCAAACGATCTCAATATAAAAATTACCCCTTTTAATAATAACTTCCGTTTGCACAGCTTTGCCAATGTTTTTTCAAGCTATTTTGGCTTTGTTTTTGTTTACATACATTCATACACACTTTCATACATTATTATACCCAGTGGGAAAAGTAGTGCATAATGCATTACATGCTTGATAAATAATTAATGTATTTCTTATGAGTTCTAGATTCTATTACTATTTAATATGCAATCAGTATTCTAGTGTATCCAAACATCATTCCTGCATTACTGGTATTACAAAACTGAAAGCCCCACTTTTCTTAGAACATCGCTGTGGGAAAACTAATGCATTTTCGAATGTGAAAACGGCTGTTTAACTTATGATTTTTTCGATTACCATACAATACATTTTCCCACTGGGTGTGTATGTATGTATTTTCATATGTACTAAGTAGGTGTGAACTAAAAATGTGCTTATTTTTTTATGTTTAATTGTATTTGTATGGGGTTTAACGACTTTGCCGTTTTCTACACATGATTTTAGTTATTTAAAAAATTTAGCTAAGGTTTATGTTCATAGGCTGTTAATAAATGTATGTATGTATGTAGACTTTGGTACAAATATGTTGATAAGAATTTTATTTCATAATTTTTGCATTTGTATAATAATTCTAACTTGAAGATTTCCGAAAGTACATACTAATTAAAACATGTACGGTGTCATTATTGACATGAAATATATACGAAACTTTTTTCTAGCGCAGCTGGCAGTTACGATAGGTATACGGTTCATGATTTTGTGAGTAGTGTGCATTTCATATTTTTCCCTAATTTATTGCGTCGGGTTTTGTATTCTGTTTTTACTTCTAACTGATCTTAACATCCATAGCTTTTTAAAAAATTTGTGGGCAATTCCATTGTGACTGTTAGGACACTTGACTCTAGAATGTGATGAATTGTGAATTATAACTATGTCGACGAAACGTATAAACCACTGAATTATATCTTTTAACATAGATAAATAACTAACATGTAAAATGCCTTCCAAAAAATACCAAACAATTTCTAAGTTCCTTATAACTATTATTTGATTTGTCGTTGTCCTCTTTTACATGGAATGACCCATGTCTAAATAAAAATGTTTTAAAAGAACAACTTTATTCGAAATAAAAATTTCTGCTTCATGTTTGCCAGTTTTTATTATAACAAAGATATGCTTTTCTGAAAATTTCCTAAATTCAAACTTGTTCTTCCAATATTTTATATTTACCACTTTTTCAACGTAAGTGACGTCTTTATCTGTTTATCTGCTAATTATATTTGAGTTTTTATAAAGTACTTATGTACGTATTCGTCAAACTTTCTTGATGGTGATAATGGAAAGTTTTGGAAGCTAACTGTAAAAAACACTGCCTTACATATCAGGAACGATGTTAAATTTAGTATGCCTGTTCTTCAGTGCAAATTTAACAAGAAACTATAAATGTCGCCGAGTAAGTTATTACAAATTCACACTCATAAATTTTCACTCATTAGATCTCCTATCAGCCTCCCACATGTACGGGAACTTTTCTCCATATAAATTCTTATCAGTTGCCGCCCCATTTGACATGCATGCATTCAAATAAGCAAGTCAAGTATTAAATGCATACATACATACATACATATATATGTACATACATATACATATGTACATATATATGTCGTTATATGAAAGTTAATATCTCCTCGTGTTGGAAAGGCTTGTAAGTGAATATGGGCGATTCCAGCGAAAAGTCTACCGCGAAAAAAATAAAGTAAAAGTCCTATATCCAACTTATTCATAGGTCGATTTGGCTGCGTTTTATAATTATAAATTTTGTCCGCCTTCATTTGGCGATTGTACCAAACCGATTTCAAAACCAAGAACACCATTGGAAAGGTATTTTTCTGTAGATGAGGAAGGTTTTTATAGTTTCAAAATTGGCCAAAATCGTGGTTTAAAAATCTCCGTATTTGTGTATAGTTGTTGTTGGAACTAGTTTAATTTGAGTTGTTTTCGTATTTGAAATTTTAAAATTGAGAAGTACATAAGAATTAGGGTAACTGAAAGGGTAAGAAGATTTAATGAAATTTTTCCATAGGAATCGAATCAAATTCTGATATAAACAAGTAAGAATGTCTAAGTTCGGGCAGAACCGAACATTAAATACCCGGCGCCAGTATTTAATATATGATTTTCACCTTTCCGAAAGCTACCGCTACATGGTAAGCCGGGGCGTATCAATTTTGAGTAAATTAGAGTCCTTAAATTTCGAAATTTTGAAGTTTCAAGCAGTTCTGAAATTTACCGTTATATGAAAAGCGGCCTCAATTTTAGTCCGACAAATTTTTTTTTTTACTTTTATTTCAACATATTTGGATTAAAAAAAAAATACCGTTAAAAATAAAATATTTCACACAAACAACAAAAAATATAATAGATAATCCCATGAGGCTATTGCCTGAAAATTTTAAAATGCACTTAGTGGCATTGTGCTACTATGATAGCACGGCCGAGTAATCATAGTCAACTTATGTATAGTAGACTGCATCTCCCCATACAAAAAAAAATCGGTACTATTTTTCACTGGAATTATAAAATCTATTATATTTTAAGATTTCCGCCAAAATATTTCGCAAAAATACTAAGATTTACGTTAGGTGGACGGATTTGAAACTACCTCCAAAAATTGAGTTTTTTATTAATAAAAACAGTTTTTTTAAATATTTTTTGAAAAAATTACCTCAGATGACTAAACAGTTTAAGCTTAAAAAGTTTGCATAAGACTATTAAAAAAATTCTTTTCTATAATTGTTTCCTTATAGAATGGTTGGTTTCTTTTCCATCATCTATTAAAAAACAAACTTACGGGGCAATGTTTATTGTAAGAACAAAATTTTTTTCTATAAATCGACATACTTTAAGCATTGTTGACGTTATTTCCATTTGAATGAGGAAATAGCGTCAATGGCTTTATACCCAAATTTTTGTTGACTTTATTTCGCTTTTGAAAAGGTAATAATGTCAATTGACTTTATTTCGTATCAGGGTGGGAAATATAGTCAATTGACCTTATTTCCGTTGATCTTGTTACCTGTCACCGAAAAATATTACACTTGTAGTATAGAAGCAATTTGAAGTAAAAAAAAAACGATTTGGGTCACAAAATTGCCCAAAGAAAGCTTTAAGTTAAAGTTAAATTAACATTGGGAAGCGAACTGAATTCTAGTATGGCGGTGTATTTGAGAGCACACTAACTGAATATCAAAACAAATAGTTTCAAGGATACATCTAAAATAGTCTATTTGCATTAATTATGATGATGTGCACCTATGCATGCCGCTCAGATTTACAATGTCAATCAAGCAAAGTATCTTCAACTCTAAAATTTGTAGTCTTACTTTGTTTTTAATTTTTTATCTTGACATTAGACAGTGTAGTTCGCAAATACATATGTATTTATGTACATAAATACATACTTCCATACATATGTGCATACATACATAGGTGGAGTAGTTAATTTACAATGCCCAAGATAAAAACGTTGACTTTCGTGAAATGAATTTCCTGGCAGAAATGATAAAATATTTTTACAACACCAGCATTTACATACATACATATGTATGTTTGTGCATACACGCATTCTTATCAATAGCAAACAGTAGACAGAAAAAATATGTAAATCAATCTCCTTGAATGTGTAGATTAGAGCGTTTTACAATGTCTTGTCCAAAAAAAAGTTCAATTTGCTCCAAGCCATTTGAACACTCACTAGTGTATTTCAAGAAAGTAAAAAAAAAATTGCCATCCTGTAAAAACAGCTAAATCGTTTTGTGAGATGTCCGATTTATATAAATTATACATCTAGTAAAAGGTATTGTAATCAGAATAAATATTTTATGGATATAAGTTTTATGTGTCGTTCTAGTTCAGTACATTAGGGTGTTCCAACATTTTTTTCTAGCTACCCCCCATGCTTCTCAAAAAAATACAATCGCCGGAGTAGGGGTAAAACTGTAGGTCCTTCCTCTTTGTTTGACAACATCAAGGCCACAAATTGGAGGAGAAGCTCGGCAAAACACTAACTTATGTGTAAGCTCCAATCTATTATTATTATGTATTATTGTTTACTTTATAACGTTATTTAAAAATTTAAATTTTTGATATTATTCGCTAAAAGAAAACAGGGATAACCGTTACGTCCCATTTTAATAAAAATTATAATTTAACTGTTAAAATTAGATTTATATTTTTCCAATCAAATTTAACCGTTGTTTTAGGATTTTTGTTTTTATTTTCAGCAATAATAATCATGTTTTTGGGTTTTTATTTTTTCGATAAAGTTTTGACCGTTATTTTTGACTTTTGTTGTTTCGATGATCCCATAACCGTTATTTTTAGGTCTATTTTTAGATCACTATTGATTGAAAACGGTCTCCGTTATAGCGAATATTTTCGATCGAAAAAAATTAAAATTTATAAAAATATATATTATATATATTATTTATTTAAGCGGGGAATACTGCAGTTTTTCGTATTTTCTGATAAATGAAAATTATTTTGTGAAGTGAGCAAATTACGAAATTTAAACCAAATCGGGTAATAAATACAAATTTTCAAAATATCTCGGCCTTAGCGACCCCGACCGGGACTAAAAAACATTAAGTTTTTATTTAAGCACCCAACAATCCACCGAAGCTTCATCGCAATCGTAAGAAATGCTATGGCTTCCACGAGGAACAATAGTCAATGTAATGGAGGAACCTACTACGGCGAATGATTTTAAGTGAAACTTTTTCATGGCAGTAATACATTTGGAGGTTTGCCGTTGTCTTTTCTAATTTAGATGTCACTCGTACCAGACATCGTGCCCAGATCCAACGGAGTGGTAGTACGTGCCTCTAACCACTCAGGCACAGCGACCATTTATATAAGTGTAATTTTTTTCCTTCATAGAAATACATGTTTAGAAAAAACTGCATTCAAACTTTTCTTATGAAATCACAAATTAAAAAGTGGTCCCTTTAGACCCCTTGATAGTTAAGGGTTAAGGTTTTTTTTTGCAAAAATGAGAGAATAAGATCAATGGAAATAAGGTCAATTGACTTTATTTCCCACCCTGGTGCCAAATAAAGTCAATTGACATTATTACCTTTTCATAAGCGAAATAAAATCCATGGACATTATTACTTTCGCCCCGCGTACCCCGTGCGAAGAACATAGTCTAGACTCTCTAGACTTTCGCTGAAACCATCGTAGTCCGATTTTCGTAAAATGCTCGAAAATGCGATCATTGAATCTGAATTGCTACGAACGTATGCACTCAAAGTGTATGCTTCATAGATTTTACGAAAATTAGGACTGCGACGGATTCAGTGATAGCCCTGAGTACCGAAATTTAAGAAAACGAAAAGTCCGTTAAAAAAGTTTAGACAGTCAACACATGAAAACTGAAATCTAGGTCGCCATTCAAAACAAAGTACTCTTTCAACTTAGATTCGTCTACTTAGCTTTAACGTATTGACTGTTTAAACTCTATGATTCGCCATTTTGGTTTAGACGCCATTTTGGATTAGGAATAGGGTTTTCTAAAATAGAATATGCTCTTCTTGTCAAGATTTTTCATTTGCTACCCATATTTATTATTTCAATAAAAATATTAAAATAAATTAAATTTAATTATTTATGTTTTATTTTATATTGACTTATTTTCAATCTTTGTTGCTTCGCTTTTTATTTTATTTTGCCTTAGTTTATTATATATTATCCTGTTTTATTTTCATATTTTTTTGTTTTACTTTATTTAATCATTTATGGTTTTTTCTCTTTTCATATCTTGTATTGCTTTGTTTATTAAATTAAATACAACCTTTTTCGAATAAGAAACCCTTTGTTTTCTATTGGGATTCTTCTAGTACATCGTCTCAGCGCCCAGTCAATCTGAGGTTATGATAGGTATGTTTGTGCCATGGTGTAAGGATTGCAATGCCAATGTCCTACTGCAGGCGGTAGGCATTGTCGGTGCTGTGATAATGCCCCACAATCTATACCTGCATTCGGCCTTAGTCAAAGTAAGTTCTACTTACCTTAAATTTTTCTACGTATGTATATTCATAATCTCTTTACAGTCACGTGATATCGATCGCCGTCAACCGAAAAGAGTGAGCGAGGCGAATTTCTACTTCTTCATTGAGGCGTCAGTCGCGCTGTTTGTATCCTTTATTATAAATCTTTTTGTTGTGGCGGTCTTTGCCCATGGCATGTATGGTAAAACCAATCAGGACGTGGTATGTAATTAAGCAACTTGTTTTTTTTTTAATGCTTTCTCAACAAAAATATTTATCTTCAAATTCACACTTTCTTTGTCATTTTCCTCATATTTAGCTTGATGTCTGCGTTAATCAAAGCATGTACGAGGATGCGAAAGCTTCGTTTGCGGATAATAATAATAACACAGATCTCATTGATGCTGATATCTACAAAGGTGGCCTATTCTTGGGTTGCACTTTCGGCGCAGTGGCAATGTATATTTGGGGTGTTGGCATTTTGGCGGCAGGTCAGAGTTCCACCATGACTGGCACATATGCGGGACAGTTTTCAATGGAAGGGTTCTTGAATCTGCAATGGCCACGTTGGCGACGTGTACTTTTTACGAGGCTAATTGCAATTATACCCACTTTCTGTTTGGCATTCTTCACTCGCATGGAGGACTTGACACATCTCAATGATATACTGAACGCTGTGATGTCGTTGCAATTGCCTTTTGCTGCTATACCAACGATAGCATTCACCTCATGTGCGGCCATAATGGGTGAATTTGTGAATGGAATGTAAGTAAGGCAATGGTAGTGTGGAATATTTCAAAGTGTGAAAACATTGTTTGGTTAAGACAGAATCACAAAAAAATCGATGTTAGGTTGTTTTTACCACACTAGGTGCTTTATGGTTGGAACATGAACCTAAAGTCCGTTTTGTTCCATCAGGTGAGGATTGTGTCTAACCTCAAAAAACCTAGCGGACTTTACTTTAATCGTAGTATTAAGAGGTTTTTTTGGGACGCTTCTAACGAATATGAAGTCGTAGAATTTTTAAGTGGAGAAATGGCGGATCTAATATGCTTTAAATTTTTTAAACTGTTGGTTTTCGATTTCAAAAATCTCAAATTCCATAATCAGAAATCTTAAATTGTATATAGGTACCAAATTTGGATCCGCCATTTTGAATTTTAAAATCTGATTTCATATTCGTATTCAGCGACCCCAAAAACTTCAATTTACCGAGTTTTATACAATGCAAATATGTAATTTCTTAAAATTCTGTCGCAAAATTGGATGCGTCATTATCCCTAAATACCAAGATTAAAGTGAATCCGTCAATATTTTTTTATAATGTGGCATGTCACATAAAGTACGTCAGGTTTTTAAGATTAAGAGAAGTTTCCGAAATGATGGAGCAAAACGGACTTCAGATTCGTGTTCAGCGAATGCTGAAATATCTATATAGTATGTTCAAAAGAAGCTTTCATCGGCTGTTTTTTGTGGTTTTGTGAAATTTTAGTTTTGAGGCAATTTGAGACTAAACGTGATTTAGAAAAGTTTTGCAAACAACTAATATGTTTTCTTTTCTTTACAAAAAAGCACCAACAAGGTCATCTCTATACTTTTAACAATAGTCGTGATAACGGTAAACATCTACTTTGTTGTTGTACAAGTACAAACGGCGTCCTTGGAAGGTGGCTTTGTAGCATTAGTTTGTGAGTATTGATTTTATTTATTTTTATTTTAAATTAAAAATTGTTTTTTAAATTATGATCAAAAATCTTTCGCAGGTATAGTTGCCATTTTATATTTGCTTTTTAACCTTTACCTTGTGATACACATGATTGCGTGCATGGGCAATCGAAGGTTCGTGGATAATCGGGTAAGTGAAACAACTTAAGGAGACTATAAGCCTGGGGCTATTCCGCGTATCAGAAACTGTGTACATATATGTACCACATAATGTTCTGATATATCCAACCTTGACGAGCTTTGCAACATACTCGAAATCAATCAAACTGTATTTCCTTAAAAATGAATTTCAACTTATCGCTGAAACAGACTTAAAACTTTTCCTGATGGGCTTTAAATATTGACAGTTTTATCTCGTGAAGTTATAACATTTATTTACATACGTATTTAGTCACGAACTGCAATACAGCATAGTTGACTAAAGCCTCAGCGCAAGTGATAAGATTTTTTAGTACTTTGGGCATTGTTTCCAACCGATATACATACGTATAAATATATTTTTTTATAACTTTGCCACTTTAATTATCATTACAGTTGCTGCTTCATTGCTTTTGTTCTTGCGGCCATTGAATCATACCAAAATAAGAAGATAATATATTATATATCGCATATCCCCTTGTCAATCTCAATTCCTTCAGGCAGTTGATGTTTTTAGTACCAGTAAATTATCAATTGAGTGTGATTTTATTTATCAGTGTACAATCTACAAATGTATCCACATACATATGTACATATATATATGAGACTGTTGGCCAACAAAAAACTTGCTAGTCTACTATGTCTTAAGTAGTCATTCATAACAATTTACTAGATTTTGTGTCCGCGCGTCTGTCATACATCTTTTGCTGGCGGGTACGGTGATGACTGCTAACTGTCAAGTGGCCACATTAAGTTGAATTCGACTGGTAAGTCGCACTTGTCTCCCACCTAGAAACAGGGGACCACCTCAGGTGTTCAGAAATTTCGTAAGGTGATCGATTTGGTGATTATGTGAGAAGAATAAATTAACGGTATTAATTAATTTCTATATATGTATAAGAAATGAGTCGCTTATATTTTTTGCTTAAAAATTACTACTACTACAGCTGTCTTTACATGTGTCCATTTCTATCGACTGGAAAATCGAATGAGAAATCGACTAATCAAAGCGTTTGCATTTTACGATTGAATTGGAATTTATGCGGGTCGATTTAGGTAGAACGATAAGAATCGGCCAGAGAATCGAGCCGTGTAAAGGCAGCTTAACAGACCCATGGGGAAAATGCACTAGGCTTCTGCAGGCCTCTATTCAAATGCATAATCGAACCACCGATAATCTCAAGTATTTATAAAAAGGTACTCGTACTTTGTCATTAGTCTATGTTATTAAATCAAGAGTAAATTCCACGAAAACAACATTGCCAATAGATAGGCGCAAAAATCTACCCACGCCAATTGCAAAACCCTTTAACAGCATAAAAATTATTCCTCGATATTATTTGGCAAATGTATCGTAGCTTGGTTAAAAGATTGTCGTATCTGACTTTCGGCAGGTTTTGGGAAATCGCGATTAAAGTTTGGAATGCAATTTCTCAGAAACATGACTATAGATTTTTTCCCAAGTTTCGGAAAATGTTACTAGTTTACGAAATTCTTTAATAATTTTATTCTTATTGTTCATTCTTAATGAATTTTGAGTTTATGATGGATTTTCTTTAGCAAAATTTTGTCATATGCTACATTTGTTAACAATTTTGCAGCCACTTTGTATGACATACCACAAAATGTGATGAAAATTTCTGCTAAAATAACGCTGCTTTTTACTCAATATCTCGGAAACTAAAGAAGATATTAAAACTCGTCAAAATGGAACTTACGAAAATCTTGTATTCAGGCGGCGATATGTAGGTTCGGTTAGCTTCAGTGTCATTGACTCGACTGTTGTGGAAACGAAATCTTCTACTTCTATAGCTATTCTCTTTAACTAGAACCAGTATATATGTATAATGAAACATATCCAATCATTAGCGATATGTGTATAGTAAAAAGGGCATAAAAGAAGTTTTTATTATAATGTTCTTTAGACGAATATATCTGAAGAGTTTTGGTATCGGCAAAGGCTTATAAACACTTGTCTAAGTAAGGTATATCAAGAGCGCGTTACCTTCAAGTGCCTGCCATCGAGGTTACTTTACAACTACAATATATTGATGTATTTTTCTTCCTCCAAGTATCGAACTATTTAGAAAAATCACCATCATTGTGTTTGCATAAAAAATGTTCCACAAATGCTCACCGCGAAGTGTCTCAACTCAAACGGTTGTAGTGCTTGTAAATGGGAACCTTTTTGAATTCAATAGTTCAATAAAACATCTTCAGACGTTTGCAAGCAAATTCAGCTAAACGCCATAAAAAATGTACCGCCGTTCAAAAAAAAAAATATATATATATATAACCTCTTCGTTAGTAAAAACTCAAACCAAACGGCTTACAAATACCCGTGACGACAATACAAATTTGAACTTTTAAAAATGCAACACCTAGTCTTATAGCCACTTTATTCGAGTTAAACGATTTTTTTTTTTGTTAAAAAGATTATATTAAAGTCCTTCCTTTTTGAAGAATCTCTTTTAAATTAATATTTATTTCTCGCTATAAGCTGTCAAGGTTGTATGCCAGATGTAATTTAAACCATAAGTCATTGATATTAACATATTTAATCTCTTTTTTATTCTTACTGCGCTTGCACACATAGTGGGTCCAGAGATTTGTGCTACCCAGCCAGAACAGCTTTACGATAAAGAACGTCAACTCAACCTATGCAAGGTAAGTCGGGGTTTTTACTTTCATTACTTTTGCATAAAAAAACATATATACATTTAGAAATACATATACATATATATAAGGATATTTTCAACTATTACGAGAGATTGTTAAAAAGCAAATTTGAAATGAAAAACGCACCCTTTCAAACTGCACATTTCTAGTTATACAACTAACGCGCACGAAACGCACCACTACTTCCGCTTTTACTAAAACTCTATATAAATAATTTGCTTCTAATTCTGCTGAACATCTTTATATCTAATCTTCTAAATTTAATTTTGAACTATACTCAGTTTCGCGTAATCTATGCATGAAATTATTTATACACCTGTATCTAACAACAAAAACAAATTGTTTTCTAATTTTAACAGTGCCATTTCAATAGCAGTAGCTACTAGCAAGGCAAAAAATCAGCCATTGCCTAAGACAATATCGGAAAAGGTGTCCAATTAACACAAGTTACTTACTACATATGTATATGCATATGTACAAATATGTATGAAAGCTTGTATATAATACAAACTGTTTACGTACATTTACTCACTTATTGCTTTGATTAGTCTGCTGCATTAATCTAAGGAATATATGTATAATTTGATAAGCGTAGAATGCGTGTATTTACTGGCTTGCCTGCTTAAAATAAAATCCGTCATATGAAATCTACAGGATTTTTTTTCAAAAGTATTATTTATCACAATCCATAAGTAAAAGTAGATTGATATTTTGTAGATAGATACTCAATTAACAACACTGTAATTAATTATTTAATGTTTACACACTCTTTATTTAATAACCAAATACAGTTTTTATGAGCATATAATTAAAAAAAATAATTTGTTTATATTTAAACTTAATATATTATCCTGGTTAAGTTGCCCGCTTTTGTTTGTCGTGCATCAGTTTAGCGCATTCATTCATCTGCTGCTTGGTTGATATTAAATGCTTCTGTAAATATCAGTGTGTGTATTGTCATTGCAAGCTTTGTCATGTAATCCATATTTAGTAAGTAAGTAGTTAAAGTCTTAAGTGAATTCATACCTATAGATTGTATGAAGTGCTTTTTTATATACTTCCATAAGTATGTTAGTTGATATGAAATAAAATAAGTGTTGGTACTCTCATAAGCTAACTCATCCTTTCTGTAGAAATATTGTGGGCTGATACATATATACGTATATAATTAATTTGAAAACAATCGTCTGACAAACATTTTTGTATTGTGAACAATTGATACACGCGAAGCAAATTTGATAATTTCCATGAGTACCTTTTCATACATATAAGTACATTAGGCTGCATCATCAAAAAAAGATGCGGGCTTTCCTCCGGGATTACAAAATTTATTATTTATTTGCAAAGAAATAAAAGGCGTGAGAAAATGCTTTTCGAATAATATCTCGCAAGTCTAAATCGGTATAGTTTTGGCTGAGTTATTCAAGTTTTTCTAAAACTTATCTCTAAAAAAAGACCAAAAACAGCACCAAAAATCTAATTTTTAAGATTCCGTTGAAAATTGTTTTTAATGTTTTTACGGAAAAACAGTACCGATTATTTTTTGTATGAGGAGTGATGTAGTCTAATATACATACATACATAACTGACTGTTGCAGATTTACGAAAAAAGTTATAATTAGTGTAAACACCAGGGACTGTAGCGGTTTTTGATCTTTACAACAAAAGTAAAAATTTTAACCATTAAAACTTAGGTTTCTCTTTTTCCAATCAAATTTAACTGTTATTCTATTATTTTTATTTTTCGGCATTTTCCTATTATATCAAGGAAATAGACCAAACCATAATCGGTGTTTTAAGATTTAATCTTTTTAAGATAAAAAAGATTTAAAAAGGTTATAAAACCGTAGTCATAATGGGGATGGTTAAAAACTAACAAAAAAAATCAAAATAACGATTATTTTTGATCGGAGAAAATGAAAATTAAAAAATAACGGTTGAATTTGACTGAAAAAACAAAAATTCAAATTTAACGATTACTATTCGTCGAAACTTGGTAGCGATTTTGAATGATCTAAAAATTAAAATCTTGATGTTTAACTGCAGTTTTCGATCCAGTGTTTATATGCGACATATCGTTCCCTTTGCTTTTTTTTTTTGTCAAAATCTAGTTTTCTAGGACAGTCGGTAGATTACTCATTAAAATTTCACTAGAACTTAAAATAACTTCTACAGAATAAAATTCTTTAATAAAATAAGACGTTTAAAATGAATTCGGAGCTAAAGAATCTAGATTTTCTATTTTTTATATAGTTTTTTTTAACCACGCCGTTTAAAACTACAAAATTTCTAGACAGGACCTCTCATGTTGAGGTAACGATATGTGCATTGGATCATAAGCAACTATAAATTGTTATGTATTTGATGATTACATAAATATCCGTGGTGTCAGGCATAAAAAAATAAAAGCTTTATTTAAATGGAATTATTAAAAAAAAAATGTTCTTGGCTACGATTACTCGTTTCCAAGGTAAAACGCAGCAAGAATTTTAGAACGAGAAAATAAAACTTGAGATGTCCCAGCGTTAAAATCGGTTTATATTGAAACTAAATTTAAGCCGAGACGTCGGAAATTGGTTCCACGATACATCAAACCGGGAATAAGAAAAACTTTCTCAAATGTTGAAATTTAACAACGAAAAAGTAAATCACTGACTGACTGAATTTCAACCTCCACCAATTTGAATTCAAAGCGAATTAGACTGAAATTCACTCCGGAGTGAATGTCAGAACCTGCCTGTATATCTCTTTTTTTAAAAAAAAGGTAGTGAAGCTATCATTTTTATCCCTAACACCAAAGATGTGTACATTAGGCCGTAACACCCTGTAAAAATTGCTAAATCGGTTTTTTTGTTCAACTTTTTTAGCTTGATGCCCGCTTTCCGATTTTGCTGTCTTTACAGGGTGTCGGAAAAAAGAATGTTTACTCTCCTGAAATAAATTCATAGTGAGTGTTCTAACTGGCCGTCTTCACAGGATAAACTTTATTGCTGTCCAGTTGTCATTTTGGTCGCTAGATATAAGTTATATCAGTGGCAATATTTGTGTGAGCTTTTTATATCTTGATATAAGCGTTTGTGAAATAGCTTCGAAGTCGTATTTTTTCCGGAAACCAAGGAACAAATTGAATGTTTTTTTTTGTGATATGGTATAATGTAGGGACATATGTATGCTTTTGTCTGTTTTTCAAACAAATATACATATTATATAGTTAAGCTTATAAATAAGTACCTAAATATATTTAGGGGATTCACAAGACGTGTTAACCGTCGTAAAATCTTAAGCTTAACACTTGTTTATGTAAAATAGCGGTTAAAATGGTTGGGGGGTTGGCTAATTATATATTCTTTATCAGTTTAACAGAATTTCGGTTTAGTTAGAAATCCCCTAAAACCATTTTAATTAAAAAAGATGTTAACCTTAAGATTTTACGACGGTTAACACGTCTTGTGAATCCCCTAATTATGTTTACGTAGATAAATATGAATTTCTTGTGAACCTGCTACATACACACATACACACATATGCACATTAAGATACCTCACTCAAAAATTTGCACTTAAGGAACAAATAACTTTTCAAAATAAGTATACGCGTTTGTAAGGTAACTTTTGGCAATTTTATTTCAACTTTATATTTTATTTTATAAAAACTTGGATAACTCCCAGTAGAGAGTTTTTAAGTTTTTTAATCGAGTTTAAATTTTTTAATATACAGCTTAATAACTTTGCACGAGACATTGCTTTAACGCCTCGCTCCTAATTAAAAACACAATTATTTAGGAAGAGCGTAATTAGTATTTTAATAATTTTTTTTTCTTTTCGATTTTGCAAAACTAAAATTATTAAAATATTTGAAAAATATTTTTTTTCGTTTTTAGATTTTTTTTCTCAGGTAAAAAATTTCATAAAAATCAGATTATTCTTATGATCGAACTTAAAACATCCTATATGCATGTCAATAGCAGCGCGCTAACTATTCTGCTATCAAAGAGATTTGCTGAAGTGCCCGATATCCATTTTTAGCAATCCAATCTAAAGCTCCTTTAATGAAAGCACTTGTTAGGTGGCTATTAAAAAGTGCGAAGCTTTTACTTTTTGTGATATGTATGCATGTGTATACACATGTAGGTATATATGTATGTATGCATATCGGAGACTACACGCTAATCACATTAATTATAGACTTGGTTGGAATGATAGCAATGCTCATATGATATAAGAAATTGGTCGAGATTATCGACTTGGCACTGATAGCACAGTCATTAGCGTCTACGTCCATCGTTCAGTATCATAGGCCGTGAGTTCGATAACGAGTTCAAAGCCCAGTACATTTTTGTTTTTGTTTTTTTTTATTTTACCTTTTTTTTTATTTCAAACTTTTTTTTTATGTACATACTGGAATCTAATTAATATCCGACCCAACTCAATGGCATTAAATCCAAGTTATTTTTATTGATGTAAATATGTTACTGCAAATGAATGCAATCAAGTCACATACGCTATTAAAATCTGTAATTACTCTCGATCATCTACATTTAAGCGGCTTTTCTTTTGAAGAGGGATACAAGTTTTATGACAAAATGTTTGATGTAATCTATTAGCGCTGAGTTCTACTCTTTAGGTGTTAATAATCTGGTGATTAAAGTTAATTCATTAATTATCGCCATAAGTTAACGGCGGGTAACCATAAATTAACATTAGCAGTTCAACTAAATATGTCACTTATGCAGTTTTTAAAATAGGTTAAATGAGTTGAGAAATAAATATATATATATTATGAGTCCACTCATATGATATACGTACATGGTGGCTCTATGTGATTTAATGAAGCAATGCAAAGATTTGGTATTCGATCTTCAGTGCTGATAGTTAGCTTTCCGTATGTTTTAGAAGGTCGTTCACTCTTGACAAAATATAAATAACGCCGAGCAGTCCCTCAATCCAAAAGCTTTTCAGTTGAAATTTTGATTTTAAATAAACCGATATCTGCTCAGATTTGTTCTAATCTGTAGGCCATTTGAGCATTGTGTTGGAAAGTACCTTTAACGTTCTATTCAGTTAACTCAATATAGGTATGGCAAAAGTCGTTGCCAAGCCACTTAGTGAATACCCCTTATGTCTCGTTAGAAAAGTATAATTCCAAGAAAGTTCAACGTAACCGCTTTTTTCTCTGCAACGATTCATTTATTATTATTGCTTTTTTTTGAAAGAGGGCTCTCTAAATTTTCTGTAATTTCTAGGGAAGATATTCTTAACAGCTGGTTTCTTTGACAGCGTTCGACGCATACAGTGAGGAACAAAAGTATTGGCACAGTGTATTTTTGGCAATATATGCAACGTTTTTTATTCTTATTTATTTTCGAGAGTTTGTTATAAAAATATGGTTCATACTCCACAAAAGAACGCAAAAATAAAATCTTTACACTTTAAGCAAAACTCAAAAAAATTCATTAAATTTGCAATTTTTATTCAGATTTCTAAGAAAAATTCTAAGCATGCAGTTTTATAGCCCATTCAATAATTTAAGAAGGTGCAAGTTTAAAGTTGCTGGAAAATCGCGTTGAATTTTGGCAATTATTTTCACGAATTTTTCTAAAAAATCTGAAGAAATAGTTGCAAATAAGTATGCAAAGTTTAGTGATTAATTTAGTGATTTTATTTTTATGGTTTTTTGGTGTAGTATGAACCATAATTTTATAAAAAGATAATGAAAATAAATTAGGATAAAAAACTTTGCATATATTGCGAAAAATTCCTGCGCCAAAACTTTTGTTCCTCACTGTATATGTCATAATTCTATATACATATGTAGCTAGTACATACATTCAGAGTACATTTCAAAATTCTGGAGCGGTTTAACGAATTCTTATTGAAAAACGAGTCACATGACTAATAAAAAAAAAAACACAATACAGTAAACCTTGCTTAAGTACCTCACGAAAAATGTAAGCTTTTTGAGGTACTTAGGCGGGTTGGGTACTTAAAAGAACCCGCTTAAGTACCTCAATAATTAAATTAAAAAGTCATTGATTACACATATTTGTACATACACACAAACAGGGCATATCATTTTGGGCCGAATTTAAAATGATATTTTTTGCCAGTTGTGTTAATATTTTAATTTTTAAAATTTTTCAATTAAAAAAAATTCATTCTCTAACAAATACCATACAAACTCATACCCAAATTCATAAAAACTAAAGAACACTTTAACTGCTTTATAAATCGAAATTTTGTATGAAAATATCACTTTATAGAGCTCTTTAAACCTATTTTATTTTTTATGAATAAGGCCATTAAAATATAAGCTTAGCTTTGCAGAACACTGAAAAAAAATCATCAAAATTTCAAACTTGTTTTTCAGAAGTGTTAAAATTTTTTATGAGTATGCCGTTTAATAGCCTATTCAAATTTTTTCAAGTGATATTTTTAGATTTTTTTTTGCTGAAGGTGTGTAGCGCTGCCACTGAATTTCAAAATATGTAAATATTTTAAGGAATTTTTAAAGAGCACTTAAAAGGGGAAAATTATAAGTAAAATGGTAAATGTGGCACGAAAAATGTAGGTTCTTAGGCGGGTTGGCAACATCGCAAAACAAATATAGAAAAAAGGTTTTTTCTTAACAGCGGTCGCCCCTCGGCAGGCAATGGCAAACCAATCTGTTATTATTATTAGGCGGGTTGGGTACATAAGAGGGGAGGTACTTAAAAGAGGAATTTTTCGACAGAATACATTAAAAAATTCACGGTGCCCAAAAATAATGGGAACTTAAGCGGGTTTGGTACTTAAGCGGGGGTGTTACTAAAGCGGGTTTCACTGTATTTTCAAATCTATGAGAAATGCTGCATCTGCTGGTGGTGGCAGAGTGCTTCATTGGATTCAGCCAACATATAAAATACCACACAGTTTCATGTTTAAATAAGTTTTGTCTTTGTTAGGAAAAATATCTCCTGTGTTCCAGTTTTTTTTTCATTCCTTTTTTTCAGTACACAATTTCTGTACAAAGGGCAGATGAGTATTAAAACCTACTTAAGAAAACGGCCCTAAGTGTACTGGGTACAAGTAGTGTACATGAAAATTATTGAAACTTAAAATTCAATCATTTCTGAATACACTGTGAGACAAATTTTGACACATCGCCGTCAGCCTCAATAATTCCAACGTGGAATGAAAGTAGACCACTGGATAAACAAAAATGCCAAAGGGTTTTGCAAAGTTAGTTCGAATTTCCTTTCTATGGCCTCTTGAAGTTGAGATATTTTTGACCTTTTTTTCAATATTAGTGAGAATAAAAATATTTAGGCAAAAATGCATTACTTGGGCGGGCCTTAGAAAAAAAACCTAAAAACCGTTAAAATATGGGAATTTCAGAAAACCAAAACTTTTTTGGCGGTCGGACCTATGGGACCCCTGGGGTCCAAAATAGGGGCTCGAGAATGACTTAGAATAAGTCTCTATTTGATGAGTTTTATTTGTAAATCTTCTAAAAATAAGACGAAAAAATTATATATTTTTTTCCGATAACTGTCTTAGTTATCCAGTTATCGATTTTTTATTAATTTTTTTGTACATAAAATAACACGCGAAGAAAAAATTATTTTTTTTTAAATTTTTTTTTGTACATAAAATAACACGCGAAGAAAAAATTATTTTTTAAAAAATCGATAACTCGATAACTAAGACAGTTATCGGAAAAAAATATATAATTTTTTCGTCTTATTTTTAGAAGATTTACAAATAAAACTCATCAAATAGAGACTTATTCTAAGTCATTCTCGAGCCCCTATTTTGGACCCCAGGGGTCCCATAGGTCCGACCGCCAAAAAAGTTTTGGTTTTCTGAAATTCCCATATTTTAACGGTTTTTAGGTTTTTTTTCTAAGGNGCCCGCCCAAGTGCATTTTTGCCTAAATATTTTTATTCTCACTAATATTGAAAAAAAGGTCAAAAATATCTCAACTTCAAGAGGCCATAGAAAGGAAATTCGAACCAACTTTGCAAAACCCTTTGGCATTTTGGTTTATCCAGTGGTCTACTTTCATTCCGCGTTGGAATTATTGAGGCTGATTTTTCTTGCTGCACAGTGATACCGGTAAATGTAAATAGAACTCAGTACTGTTAAGTGCCTATTCGTACTTTGAATCGAACCTGAGGACATGTATCAAAGTGGTGATTGGTACAGAGTATTCTTTAGTACATATTGAGTGCTCTCGAGTGCTTTTACGTTATGAGTACTTTCGGTTTCTTTTGTGAGTACTGAGTACTTCGTTTCCATTTCCACATGACATTTGCTCATCATACTCAGTGAAATTCCGCATTACTGTTTTCATTAACGACATTTTTTAAAGCTCCTTAAACCTATTTTTAAGAGACTCCAAAAAAAGGAGGAGATTATAAATTCGTCGGAATATTTTTTTATGCATGTTACCGCATTACTTTGGACCACGGCAACCGATTTCGATAATTCTATCTCTATTTCTATCGGAAAGATGGTACCTCAGGGGTAGTCCCATACTAATCCGATCATGGGATCATGAAGAAATTAACGGTACTGCTAAATTTGTATATGAAAACTGAAGTCGGTTATGTCTTTAACCGACTTCCAAAAAAGGAGGAGGTTATCAGTTCGTCGGAATATTTTTTTTTTTACTTTGCTTGCTTGCTTAAAAAGCATTTTTTATGAATAAGGTAGTATTTATTGTAAATATTTATTAGTTGCACATGTACATATGTACATACGTATTTATGCACATTTCATTGTTTTATATATAATTCTATTTTTATTTTTGCTTAGGTTATAACGGTTCTAATTGTTAATTTTTGAGTGTTTTCTGTTTTATAGTATAATGCATTTTGCTTGTGTCATTGCTATGATATGTTTATGTAAGTATGTTCATTACATAGGGTTTTCACTAGTTATTTATATGTGGTGCGGTTGTAAATTTGTGTTTTGGCTTTTCAATCTCTGTTTAACAAAGGAAATCTGTGTTTTATTTTATGCTGACTTTTAATCACTGTTTTTCTGTTGCGTTTTCGTTTTATTTTATGTATGTATATCTACATGAGTTTTCTATGTTTTTTTGTACGATTTGTTTTTGGACAACCACTATGTACGACATACACAAACATACACGCCAAAAAATGTGAAAATTAAACTACAAATATATGTATTATGGAACGATGGAATTTAAATGGATTTGGAATTGAATAAATGTGCGAAAAATAAAACGTATGCCATTTAAATGTTTACTTCACTTTACATAAATAAATAAAAATGTCATTGAACCGTGCGAACACACTTTTATGGTATGTATGTATGCATATGGGGATGTACATATGTATGTATAAAATATTTAAATTTACACTCAATGTTTATTCAAATGCATACTACATATTTACATGCATTTTGCATGCACACCTACATACATAATACATACATATCGTCGTTTAAAGTACAAAACCGCGTAAGTGACACTGGCTGCCAAAAATTGGATTTGCCCACACAGGCTCAATCCTTATCCATTCGTCCTGAAATATACTAGCCAGAAATGCGATTGCTTTATAAAAAAAGAGAACCATTTTGAAATATGAGTGTTTTTACGCTCTAGAAAATAAAATCTACAACTTCACATACGCGGTTTTGCATTTTGTTGATACGCGGTTTTGCACTTTAAACGACGATATGTATATACATATGTACGTTATAATAATGCTGTCTCTTATTCGTTTGCTTTTACACATCATAAATATGTTTTCATTCAATGTGACTACTAATAAATTTAGTACTGATGACACACACATACTCACCGAGTACTCAAGTAGCGCATAC
>NW_016160573.1:0-22154 GCF_001687245.7 Rhagoletis zephyria | reverse complement strand
CTTTCTACGCTTTATACAAATCTCACCATCATCCATCCACATTTTCGTGATAACATTGGCGTCGCCCCCCACCCCCACGCAACTAATGGGGCTTGTCATGTCGCGTCGAGCTGCATCTTTTTCGACATTTCACGCCTTTGATCTTCGCACGCTTTAATTTAATGCCTCCTCATGTGGGGTCTCTGTTGTTTGTGGGAAATTGGCTGGCGTCTCCTGCTTGCCGCCGCTGCCGCTACCCAACGTCTGGCTGATTTTTGCACCGAATCGCAAATTTGTTTTTTCTTCGGTTATGTTTGGGATTTTTTGTTTTTATTTACGATTTGGTGTGTGCTTTGTCGCTGAAATAGTGAGCTGACACTGTATGACAATAGCGTGTCCATATATTCCATCTCGTCGAAGGACAATTAACGTTCATCGCATTGTGAAAACTGCCGTCAATCATCTGCCAAATAAATACATACATAAATGAGTAGTTCACTTGCAAAGTGCACTATGTAAAATTTGTTTCGATTTTTAGTTTTTGGTGGATAACTTTAAATACTGGTATTAAAGTAGTTTCATGTCCACTAACAACACATTGCAAAATCTTTTTCTATTCTGCAAAAATAGTATCAAATATTAACTCTTCTTGCAAAAGTCGCTATCATACTTATTTATAAACTTTCAAAAGTCTCCATCATCTGATGAACTTAGAAAACTGCTTTAGGTCGGTTATGCTATATTTTTATTAGGTTCTTATTTGTCAAAAATTTCAGGTAATAAAAAAAGATTCAATTTAAATGTTACTTGTTGTCGTCGTAGTTTTTTTCAAATTTATGGCTTACAATCATAAAATCACATAACGCTGTTTGCAAGTGGACTACTCAAATACGAATACGTTTTGCACATAAAGCTTTTAATGAAAAAATCCCAAACAAATCTTTTAAATCATGTCTAAGATTAGTGTTAAGATAAACAGGGAGAAACAAGAAAGCAGCACTAAAGTGACTTATTTAGGGCATTATTTTACATACATAGTATGTACTATGTACATTAGACCGCATCTCCTTACAAGAAAAAAAAATAATAATACAAAAATTCATTTAGTCTATAGTGAGTTTTTTGCAAGGCAATTTTTAATTTTTTTTGGGCGAACTTTTTTACATCTTCTATTGACACCTACAGTCGGCAATATATGTATATTTTTTTATTGTTCTACTGGAATAATCAAAATACTTCCTTAGCAAAAACTTAATGATTTTTGGTGAGCCTTAATTTGCTGACATTAGGGTGGTAGAAACTATGATCTGGTGGGTAAGTACTAGAAAGGGGCACTTGAGGTCAATGAAGTTTGGAAAAAAGAAATGCTTAAGATGTGTTTGACGTAAAATCAAAAAAAGGCGGATCAACATCCGGCCAAAAAATTGAAATTGCCTTCGTATCGAAATACTTCCTTAGCAAAAGTTCTGATATTTTTAGTGAGCTTTAATTTGTTATGATAGGCACTGAGATCTGGTGGGTAAGTACTAGAAAGGGGCACTTTAGGTCAGGGAACTATGGATACGAAAATTTTCTCCTCGCAACAAGAACATCGCTGTATAATAATTTAAGATCCGACTAACAATGCCGAAGATATACCAATAAATGTAAAAAGGCAACCCCTAGGTTGGGTAATTTTTTTCGAAATTTCAATAGGTTGGCGCTTACAGATATGTTAGTGTTTGGCCGAGCTTCTCCTACTACTTATGGCGTAAACCTTGATGTTGTGACACAAAGGCGAGGGACCTACTGTTTTACGTCGAAATTGCCTTACAGAAATTCTTTAGACAAAAGGCAAACTCTTTTCTTCTGGTACGGTCTAATGTATGTACTTAAATACATACATATGTTTAAATTTAGTCAATTTGATGTAAATAATTGTTTAAGTAAAATATTTTATTTATAAATATATATGTATGTAGTTTTTTTTTGTAAATTACTTGTATATTGTATTGTCATAACATACGCTTGCACTTATTTATTGAAACAAATACATATGTATAGTTAATAAAAAGTTATTAGAAAAAAAATGCAAATTTTTCCACTCATCTCACTCTTGCCAAAAATATTGCATAAAAACATTTATCTTATCGTTTTTAAATTGAAATACCACAATCCCAATTTCGTTGCTGTTATAAAGCTTTTGTTGTTGCTCAAATGTACCCTTATTATTTATCAATGCATATAATTCATACGCGCTGTATAAATAAAGAATTATTAATTACCAAGTAATAATAATAATTTAAATAAAGTCTGTAAGTAAATTGCCTTTTTTTCTAGTTAGTAAGCACCATTAAATTATTACAGTAGTTACATTTGAAAATCTACATAAATAAATATGTATATGTATATGTAAACAAAAATTAAATAATAATCACAGCACTTTAAAGTTCTCTCTCTCTCTCTTGGCAACCATGAGCCAAAAGGCATGTAGCCTTGTGGCGCACTGTATAAATATTTTAATTATCTTAAGTACGAGTAAATAAATAAATGGAGCAATATTTTTTTTTGCTTAACGTTGCTGTTGCTGTAGCCTGTGTTTTATTCACTTATTAATTGCTGATTTCTATATTGATGCCAATAAGTATAGATACATATTTGGATACACTGTAATTGCATACATACATACATATGTACATGCATACATACCTACATACATGCATTCGTTGCTGTTGTTGTAGCCTGTGTTTTATTCACTTATTAATTGCTGATTTCTATATTGATGCCAATAAGTATAGATACATATTTGGATACACTGTAATTGCATACATACATACATATGTACATGCATACATACCTACATACATGCATTCGTTGCTGTTGTTGTAGCCTGTGTTTTATTCACTTATTAATTGCTGATTTCTATATTGATGCCAATAAGTATAGATACATATTTGGATACACTGTAATTGCATACATACATACATATGTACATGCATACATACCTACATACATGCATTCGTTGCTGTTGTTGTAGCCTGTGTTTTATTCACTTATTAATTGCTGATTTCTATATTGATGCCAATAAGTATAGATACATATTTGGATACACTGTAATTGCATACATACATACATATGTACATGCATACATACCTACATACATGCATTCGATATATGAAAACTAAACCGCATTAAAATAATTAATTTAGAATTCCCTTTAAATAATTATTTAATACAACATTTCCGCCTTGCATGCCCGCACAAATAAACAAAACACACATACTTCCATATTTTCACGCTCATACTTATGCACTTTAGCGTGTTTGCTTGCCTGCATGTAACAATCATTTTTCCACACCATTTAACTATTTTTGCATAAAAAAAATAATTACTCTTAGGTACTATTTAAATGAACGTGAGTATTGTTTTTTTTTTGTATAAGTAGAATGAAGTAGAATCTTCTTGTAACGTTTTTTTATAAGTAAGTTTCGTTATGAATATTTGTTTTTTTTTGGTTGGTTTGGTTATGCGAGATCCCAGCCTAAAAGAAAGTTTTTAAAAACAAAACCCGTGGCAACTATTTTTTGCTTCTCTGCTAAACCAATAAAATATTTAGGTTTCAGAGTTTAGTACAATTGTGAGTATTAATTTTAGTGTTTTTAAGAAAGTGTTAAGACCGCACCTCATAATCTTCTAGGCAGCTGCTACTATGTGGATCAAGTATGTTATTTAGTCTCGTCATTTGAGCCCCAATCAGACAAGTGTCCAGCGACGAAAATCGAGAGCAGCGGCTTTGTGAGCTTAGGTGCACCTTAGGGTCACACTTTCTTGCGATTTCATCCATACGTGAGCCTAGCGCTCACGAAACTGATATAACGTCTGTCCACGAGTTGTCAGCGTCAGTAGCTAGTGAGAGGTACTTCCGTCTTATCCTTGCTTGTTGAGACCAATTCTGGGATACCCTTTCTAGCCCACTCATTCGGCATACAACATTGCATTAATACTGTGATCTATGATGCCTCGCTAGCGAAAAATAGGTAAGGCATGCCCGATCAATTTTGAGCGCCTCCGTTAAACTGGGCAAATCGGTAATTGCACAAATAAATCTCTCGCCACATACCATTGAAGTAAATCAAACAAATCACGTTTTAAAATGTGGATAGTGTGAGGTTTAGACATTAAAAACCATATGGTCTGCAAGCCTAAATGTGACGTTGATAGAGAGAATAGACAACAAACGTCAGTTTCGCTTCGTTTTAGGACTCAACTGGTCGATATGCGATGAATTTGTTTCTAACTCATACCGCCGTATTATTTTCGGGCCACAAAGCTTTACTATCGCAATTCTCTAAGTAGTTCCTTTTGACATGTCAAAACAAATATTATTATTAGAATCACTCATAAAACTTGCTCACATTTTCACGCCCACAGGAGTAGGGGTGTGTTCGAGGAACGTAATAATTACCGCAATATTGCTGCGTTTTTCTTTCTTGATGCTCAACTGAAAATCTTCTGAAATGCTGCAGAAATTACGCAGTAAAATTTTTTATGTTGCTTTTGAGTTGCCAGTAATGAGCTACAGATTCTCAAAATTTTGTTCCTCGACCGCTTGATGTAGGCAGAGTCGCCCAATTTTTCGCGTGGAACGTGAACATTAATTGATCATATTCAGAGTGCTTTCTGATAGTTCGTCTTCACTTGAATTCCAGTATGGCACCTTTAGGAGAATATTGAGTCAGTTATTTTTTTTATTGCCAGTTTTATACTCTGTGCACTTTTTAATCTACTTGGTAGGGACATAAATATTCAGCCTCAGTGCGATAGTCGAGTAATGAGAGTCAAATCGTATCGAAAATTTCATGTCAGTGCCTAAAATTTCGACGGAAAAGCTTGGCAGCACTGCATACTTTTCGAAGATTTTCGTCGTTTACTTATTTCAGCACGACAGTAGACAATACCAATGTTGTCGAGTTCTACAATTTAGCCTAATTTTCCACATACGCAATGAGGCTGACTGTTACACACCTCGCTAGCTTAGAGTGAAATGTTGCTAAATCCCATTTTAAAAATTTTGCTGTAGAGGAAAAAAACTTCTTATAGCCATTATCTTCAAGTGTTTGGCAAAACTTTGAATACAATATTTTGGCTGTTTAAAGCAAAGCAAAACTCCATATGAATGGGAGGGATTCGATCTTTATTAAAAATTTCGTACTACTTATTGGATTTTCGGTGCTTATTTCGGAGCAAATTTTCCTTTCATTTAATAACATTGGTCGGCCGCTGTGGTGTAGTGGTAAGCAGTGCGCGCTTCCACTCCGCAGCACCTGGGTTCAAACCCTGGTCAAAGCAACATCGCAAAAAATATAGAAAAAAGGTTTTTTCTTAACAGCGGTCGTCCCTCGGCAGGCAATGGCAAACCTCCGAGTGTATTTCTGCCATGAAAAACAGCTTCTCATAAAAATACAATCGCCGTTCGGAGTCGGCGTAAAACTGTAGGTCCCTCCGCTTTGTGTGACNGCCAATCTATTATTATTAATAACATTGAAAACAAGTATTTTAATCCTTTTCGAGACAATGCATTTTTAATTTCTCTAGGCTCCTGTATCAAAATATGAGTTTTCATAAAACGTGTACTGAGCAAATGATCACTCTAAGCTAGCGACATTTTATGTTCTAAAATTAAAAATACTGAAGGTTTTTGTATAAATTTTTACGCATTTATTGCATGTATATAAGTTAAAAAAAGAAATATTCATTCGAAATGTCCGCCTTTGGACTTCACACACGCCTTAAGTCGGACTGCCGATCATCAATAGCCGCACGCACCTCGCTCACTGAAAAATTGGCCACAAATCAAAGCTGTCTTAAGAGAATCAATGTTGGGGTATATTTTGTTGTAATCCAGCGAGTTTAAATCAAGAATGTGTGAGGATAATTCAGGCCCAGGTTTGGGACGTTTTAGCCCAGGCCTATAGGTGTAGAATACTGCTGGAAAGTCAATGAGAGGTTTTGGAACATAGAATGATTAAGAGGCTTCCAAAACGTTTCTTGTTCACCAAAATGCAAGTCAGTGACCGCATCGTAAGTGACCATGACACGAGCTGGATGATTACCCTTTTCGACCCGTAGAATCAGTTCAGATATTTCCTTAGATGACCGAGCATACATCCTATCGTTTTGCTAGTTTAATTTTTTTGTACGGTAAAAAATTGAGCGTCAGTAAATAAGATTTTCCGATGCAAGTTATCAGTGTGTCTCACCAGAAGACGTTAACATTTTTCCATCCTATTTGTTTTAAAACTGCGGCGTGACATTCGTCACTTCGCTGAATTCAGCTTTGATGACTTGCGTCGTTCGTATTGTGCATGGACGGGCCCAACCGGTGGCGGCCTTTAACATCTCCAGATTCCTGAAACAGTTTTATGCACTGGTAGACTAACATGCGACTAAGTAATCCCGAGAGGGCAGAGCGTTTTTTAAATATCACATTTTTCATTTCACACTTAAATAGCTCTATAATAGCGATACGCTTCTCGTTATCCGGCCATTCCATGGTTAAAGCTGAAGCAATTTTAAATTCACGGTACAGACTAACGCTTTATAGGTTATATTTCATAAGCCATGTGGTAAGAACAGGCTATGACCAACTTTTCTATTGGAATGGACCAAGTACAAATAGAAGCCCAAAATGGGTGATTTTAAGCAGGGCTTCAAAGAAAAGGTTTTTTTTTTCATAGTTCAGATCTATCTCCACTTCGGTATTTTATTTCGCTCCGAGCCCAGCTCCCGCTCCCAATAAAAAACTTTTTATTTATTTAGTTGTCTGCACTTCACAGATGCTGGCGCACTGTCGGCTAAATTTACGTTTCGTCGTCGTTCAAATTGACCTGGCAATTTTCCCTGATTGCTGGGCACTGTGCAATGATTAGTACTGACAAAGTAAAAATATAATGACAATTTATTTACCACGGTTGTTTTCAGTGGCAAAAATAAAAATATTTACTCAAATCAAATTTTCTTTAAGGAGTTAAAGAGAAAATGAATTCTTTTAGCTCTTTGCTCCAGCTCCGCTCCATCCAAAACCCTTTGCATTTTAGCTCCTTGCACCCTTGCTCCGCTCTGCTCCGAATCCTTGATTTTATGTTTATGAGCCTAAATGCTCATTTATGCATACCTTAATTAACTTAACTTGACTTGAGAAGTATCACATAATGATTCCGTTCAATGAACTTGGTTTATAATTGGTTGGCCTACACATAGACGAACATAACTTTACTTGAAAGTCTGTTGAGGTTTTATTTCTACATAAAAGTGACACTCAACTGGGTAGTGAGAGCGCGCAAAATTATTGGGTGATATGTGTAATTGTTATTGGAAAGATATCTATGCATTGAGCAAGGTGCAATCAGGACTAGGTTTCAAAAGCTAAGTTTGTATGTACAAGTACAATGCTAGGTTTACATAACTGAGCCTTAAGGTCTGATTATGGACACCTAATTTAATATAACATAAAACTTAGAAAATCAAAAGATTTGAAAACCTTTAAGGCTTATTCTGGCTCTGGTTGGGAATGCTGGAACATTGACTTGGAAAACGGTAGTCAACTTCGCATTGAAATAGGGAGTCCAGCAGTAAACTGCTGTTGCGTACTGCATACTACCAGCGATTAGCAGTCGCAAATTTTAGGAGGCTAGAAGCCACACTAGACATGTACAGAGACAAAGTTGATATGGTATGTTTTGAAGAACTCTTGGGCGCCTCCATCACCCAATGGTATCAGCACTACCAGATGGCGCTACTACTTAGGTATTAGAGTATGAGCTACGAAGGGCCTAGTAGCGTACTATACCTACAAAAGGGCTTCTGAGAAAACTTGGGGGCTGTCACCACATATCATTCGTGGTATGCACCCCACAGTCACCCGACCGATTTTCTAACCTATGAATGGCTAGGAAAAGCTCGCAAATGTAAATAAGCGAAGCGGATAACTGAATACTACTGCCGATTTCTGTTCTAGTAAGGAGGATTGAAGAATGCAACACAGCCGTAAGTAATGACCTATGGATAAATCGTGTGATCCTAAGATCCTTATGGTTGAGACTCAATAAGACCACACGCTTAACCAATCTGAGGTAAGTGCTCTTACCGGCGTCATCACAGAGCGCTGTGCTATAGAACCAATGATGAAGATGTATAGATTAACTACTTCCTAAGCCAATAATCAGCGCTCCAGACAAGGGGCTGTGGACACGTAAACTCCTTCCTCTCCACCTATTTTCAACCACTTAGCCCATGCATTTGAGGATTGTCATTAGTAAAGATTCGGCAATGTGGGAGTCTGGGCTCAGAATTAGAATTAAACCAGTATTCAGCCTCCGGAAACTCAACTATTCTGTGGCATTGAAAATACGCTAGTGTTGAGATCTCTGACCATTGCACCAAGTGGCACTCATAGAGGGTATTCAGAATGACCAAGTATTCCTCCGAGTGGAGTCATTCGTACGCGCCTTCCTAACCTAATCTAACCGGAGTTCTGATAACTAAATAGTAGCAGATTTTGCGAATGTTATAGCAAGCAGCAGGAATAAATTTACAAAAGAATTAAAATGATTTAGTCATAACCACCACGCAAGCATTAAAATGAATTTTCCTAAAAAAAAACGAAACATTTGTTTTCAAATGTATTCTAAGCTTTTACCGCGCGCCAATGAAAAAGCTTTTGCATCAAAAAAGAATGTTCTGAAATGAATTTTTACAAATGCAATAACAAAGTGAACTAACCAACGTCCATATTGTGTTAGAGATGTACCTTTGAATGCGTTGCAACCAGTTCTTAACTGCGTGGCGAAATAATAACAACTTAGCACATTGATTATGAGCTGAGCTTTTGCAGTTGATTCAGCTTGTTTGGTTGGTTGGCGTGCTTACTGAAAAGTCGCATGCAATGCAGTTTAGTTTTGTTTGTTGCTTTTTTCTTTGAGGTAGAACATTTGTTGTCATAAATATTCGGTGTACTTCAAAAAAGCTGGTTTACGTGGAATGCAAACAAAAAAATAATTTCATAGCCAATGGAAGCTTATTCTAATAGATAATAAAGCGGCTGATTAAGAGAAGCGAATAAAAACTAAAAATCTGCTGTGTTGTGTATTTGTTTAATTTTCTTATAATTAGCAATCGCTTTGTGAGATTCTAATCTCTACCATGCACTTGCAATTGCACAGCGCGGATGCAAATTCTGTTCATGGCCTATGTTCAAAAATGTTTTTTTTTTTTTTTAAAGAGAGTATGCGCTTTTTAACGAAGCATTTACTAATCATTAGTTCACAATAACATATTTAACATCCCTGGCTTCATTTGAACCCTGTAATTGCACAGTTGCTTGATAATAGAATTTCTAATTTGACGTTCGTTTTTTTACAACTAACCAGCCTGCACTGATACGTTGATGTGCAATTAACTTGGCTAAGCTTTTTTATGAGCTGAAACTTCTACATTTGGTGCTATATTGAAAGTCTGTAATAAATTTGCAGTTAGTTTACTTGCTGGCTTTAGGTGCAACCAGACGTACGGAGCCGAGTTAAAAATATCATAAATATTCAGTTGTAAATAAATAGGTTTATCAAATTTTTTTCAGTGAAATATGTAGTACAAAGTGTTATACAAATTTAATGATGAATATTACATATTATTATTATTATTATGAATACTAATAATGCATTAAGCATCGAATGATAGGAGCACTTGAAGAGCGTAGAAAAGATTTCCAACTTTTCCAAAGGCCAACAGCCTTTTATAAGATTTAAGAGTTTAGAAGGTTATAATTTATGATACTACTGAAACTTGAGTGATAAATACAAAGCTCTTAAAAATAGTGCTGCAGACAGCCCATTTCAGTCCCAGATTGCATTTCAGGATTGCCTAGAGATTCGCACATGAGGTTTAGACCTTATGACTGAAAAAATGTGAACAGCTTAGGAGATAATATTAAGATAATTGATATGGTACAATCCTCCAGTCGGCTGAAACTATGTGATTTAGTGTCTCGTTGAGCCCAGGAAGCTCACTGTACTATCTCTGGTCAATCCAGTGCCAGAAGAGGTGGCGGCTCTGGCCTGGTTTTCGTTTGGTGCACTCTCACCTAAGCCTCATTTATACAAAAGTAGTAAGTCTAATCTGTACAAGAGTAGTCCTCTTCGCTACTTATAAGCACAAATGTTTAGATATCTTATCAAAACTATACAGTTGAGAATTCTATCGAAAGCTTCCTTAATGACAACTAACAACTTTTGCTAAGTGTTTGGCTTCTCCCCCAATTTGTGGTGTGAGTTTTGATGTTGTTACAGAAATGGAGGGACCTACAGTTGTATGCCGCTTCCAAAGGGCAAATGAATTTTATGAGCAGCTTTTACATAGCAGAAATACACTCGGAGGTTCGCCATTGTCTGTCGAAGGGCTACCGCTGGTAGAAAACACGTTTCCCAATTTTGATGTTGCTCGGACCAGGTATCGAACCCAGTTCCTACGTAGTGGTAGTACACACCTCTAACCACTCAGCCGTAGCGGCACTATCATAAGTTTAAACGTACTAGAAGCGTTGAGCTTACATTTGAGCTTGATGGAGAGCATTTCACATAACACAGCTTCATTTTTACCACGTGGAAAGAGGTATTTCTTCTATTCTGCTCCACACATAATTTGTTGCCCACAAATCCCTTTTTAAGTAAACATACTGAGGTTGTTCACGCTTGCCTGGTTATCAGGTTATGTGGTTATTTAGTTATATTCTTAATCAGTATACAACAATAAAATACACTACACAATACTCATTTTTAACCAGATAACATGTTATCCATGCAAGTGTGAACAACCTCATTTGTTTCTTAAAAAAGTTTTATTTCATATGAAATAATTTTTACGCTACTAACAAAAGCCTCGGATTTTGAGCAAACTTTTCGATTATTTCTTTCTGAATCATCTTGCGGTTTCGGTAACGAGTTTTCTATGTATGCACATGGAGCATAGTCCCGAAAGCCATGTTCTTACTCTATGAAGTGTATTAAACCATCGCTACACCATCGCTGTTGTGCATGAAAAAGCACTCAGAATTGAAATAAATACACTTAAATATTTGTTGCGGGTAGAAATTCATTTGAATAGAATTTGAATTTGATAGATTTCTTCAAAATGTTTCGCGCTCTTTTGTGCCTCTTCACTTCTGAAGCTGGAGTATTATTTATTGAAAAAGTGGAGTTTTAAAGAGGCCGTTAGTGAATCCAGATACGGTATTATTATAGATCGTTGCCAGGACTAATTTTCATTGACCAATGGCGGTTACTTCTGTGTTCTTGTTTATCTGCTAAACGTGGTAGAGAAATTTCTACTCCTAGATCGGCTGTAATCATACGAGATTTCTTAATTAACTCCATAGTGACCGCTTCTGCGTTTCTGTGGTCGTTCATAACCACCTCAAAAATATTTTTAATATGCTAACCAAAGGTAACTTTGAATATTTAGCAATTGTCATTAAAGCAATGATAAACATCGTCCTTGTTATAGCAACCCCCTATTTTTTTATACCAAAAACTGTACCAGAATTTAAAAATGTACCAAAACATGTTTTAGCTTTAGATTTAATTATTCAAACATTTTACATATACACATTGGTGATGTAGTTAATAAAAACATTTTTCACGTATTTTGTGAACTATTTTATAATGCTGCAACATAAGAAAAATTCTCTGTAAAAACGGACAAATAGTTTTTTTTTTATTATAAACTTAGTTGAGCGATTGAACGTGACCTATATGGTGCTGACTTTGTAAAAGTTCACTCCGCATTGGAGCACTTGTAAATTTAAACGTTTTAGAGGGTGTCATGTCTCAGATTCTTGACGGAGACGATAATCACTTCCCGAAATATAAGAGTCTTAGACCTATGATACATGGCAAATCGCATATTATATATATATTCCATCCACAGAATCTGCAGTCTAGCCAGGTAGTCAGTGAAAGTGCGCAGGCCCTACGGACTAAAATTCAGAAGTCGTTCCGAGATTCATCCGCCATTCCGCGGCAGCCACTAGTTTAGTAGCTCTGCTGTGTAGACGCCATTGCATCCCACGTTTTCGTGAACGTCAACTTATTCGTTGCCATCGAAACCTTCATGTTCCAGTACCAACCAAAGTGCTACCCTTACGTTGTTATGCGTGTTTAATTAAACATTCAATAGAGTCTTCCTGTGTCCAAAAGCCCTGATACTGCCTGACTGGCAGCCATGATACTTATCCTGACGCCATTTGTCATTCTATGAAGACTTTCAGTGTTTCAGTTGAATTTTTTATTCAGTGCTTAAGCTGGGATCCCACGATTGCCGCAATACACCAATTATTGCCTCATTTTATGCCCCAATCGTGTGATTTCACAATACATTAGGGGTATTCTCTGAGTCTTGCAAAGGCCTTGCATGGTGCACATATTGCACGGATTGCACGGTAAAAACCGGTTTTCGTATGGGACAGCTTTGCAAACCGTGCAATCCGTGCACCGTGCAAGGGCTTTGCAAGACTCAGAGAATACCCCTATTGACTCATGCGGCAATAGAGGCCGATATTGTGCTTACTGTGCCCAATCAAATACGGCCCGTGTGCGGCAATCGTGTGATAGCTCGATTGGCAATCATGGGGCAATGAAGATTTCAAAATTGCGGCAATATTTATTGTATTCTTGTGCGGCAATTGAAGTGAACAATACACATCAATATTTAGGCTGTTTATTAATAATTTACTTTTTTGCTTCCTTATGAGTCCAAAAATCACTGAAATTAATATCCTTGTTTTCGGAAGCAACATAACTTTTAATTTAATTTGTAGTGAAATTATAATTTTTCTTGAAGTCCGATAACGGAATCTTTGCCGCGATATATACCACCACAAGCAAAACTCATACGAGAAGAATACGAAAGGTATTTTATGTCACCAAATGGCGGACTGCCATGACAGTATAAATTTATTAAAAAAAAAAACTTAAAAGTTCAATACAGCCCACGACAAAGCAGTAGAACCTCAACATTTTGACCAGTCTTGACTATTTTTCTTCTACTTATTTAATCTTCATTATTTTCGTATAAAAGTATAGCTCATTGTCTAACAAAAACTGCATAAATCCAAATTGCAAGCTTTATACAAAAATTATAAAAATTTCTTAAACATTTGAACACAATCCCACGGTTTATAATTTGGATTTCTAGAAAAAAATGGTTATTTAGTTTTGTAGCTCATTAAAATTTAGTACAATAAGGTGGAGGTTTGAAGTTGCTAAAAGATCCTGTTGATTTTTTATAATTTTTTTAGCTGACGGTATTATGCACTTTCTTCTCTGTAAATTACTTTGTACTCTGCAAAACAAAATTTTTTCTAGAAACCCAAATTAAAAACCATTGAATTGTGGTCAAAATTTTAAAAAATTTTTATAATTTTTGTATAAAGTTTGGAATTTGGACTTACATATGTGGTTTTTACTAGACAATGAGCTATGGTTTTATAGGAAAAAATTAACATTAAACAACAGAAGAAAAAAGTCAAGACTGATCAAAATGTTAAGGTGCTATCTTTTGTTGCGAGCTGTACATATAATTATAAAATTTAATTCCAAACATAAATTATGTAAATTCGCAGCTTTCATTTAAACAAACATAACTCTTTTGTACCAATTTTACTTGTAATGAATAAAAAAACCTCTACGTAACAAAATTAAAAAGAAAACTGTTGCAACTTGAACTCCACATAGCACGTTGCAGTTATCGTCGAAAAATAAAAAAACTATACAATCAAACTTCTAAATAAATGCGTGAGTTTTCGTTGGGCACAAGTTTTTGCTTCTTTGGTTTCAAACAACAACAAATTTGTACAAAATGAGCCCGCAATATACAAAGCAGATGCAATTGATTTATTTTTCTTTTATTAAGAATACGCCATTTTTACACAACAGAGAAAAAAACAGAATTTAGAGGTCAGCGCAACACTTTATGGTCACAATTGCCGCATGCTCGAACAATCGTGTGATAAGTTTGGGGCAATTATTGTCACTATATTGCTTTTCGCCAACTTACGGCAATGAGAATTGTATAAAAAGAGGCAACCGTGTGACTGTACAGAATTTCATTGGGACAATTTTTTTATTGTGCTCCAATACAGCACAATAAAAATTGTTCCAGATTGGTCCATTTGCGGCAATCGTGGGATCTCAGCTTTACTGTAGATACCTCTCCCTTCGCGATGACTAAATTTTCGAATTTTTTTCTGTTTTTTTCTTCATTATTATATTCTCTAACTAGAAAACTATCTTACTCCGTTTTTGTATTAATTGAGTTGAATCTGTACGATCCACAAGCAGTTATATGTCCCGATCTGATTTTTGAGTTTGATCATAAAATACTCGTTTGTACCCCGCCCGCGACTCTTCTTGACGAGTCTTTTATTACGCACTTTTCGGGTCAGTTTTGACTCTTCTTCAAGTCGTCTTTATAATCATTTCTGAGTCTTATTCAAATGATTTTTTAGTCCTGTTTCTAAACATTTGCATATTATTGGTATCGGTAACCACCTTTTTTGTTTTGATTTTCCATTTGATTCGTTTTTATTTCCCATCATCGCTTTTGTGAAATTCGAAGCGTTGTAAAACCAAAACATTCCTCTTCTCTTTTCAGAATTTCACCGAACGGTGATCAGGAAGTAGATGTTCCCTTCGGCGAAGAAGAAGATGCATAGCCACTACTATTCGATATTGATTCCGAGGACAGCGATGACTGCGACGACACTATTTTTAGGAGTCATAACAACAACAAAGCGCATAACCATGACTGTTCCAGCATTATCAGCTAGCATCTTAGAAAAACCTGCTGCTGCTTTGATGGTTCCAATATTTTCACCCACATGCAACAACTACTACTACTACTACTAATGTTAGCTACAGTTAGGCCAAAGTAACAATCATACATACAAAGTGACAACAGCCACATTACGTAATTTTATAAACATCAAAAGTAAAAAAAAAAAACGAAAATGTTTCATATTTTTTTAAAATCACAACAACTACAACAGCATCATCATCTAGAAGTTAAGTTATGTATTTGATTTTCAATGCATTTAGATGAGATGTCACACATGTATATATGTATGAAGTGCAACAATTACTAAAGCAAATACACAATACTGTGACAGGTCGAAGCTGGGACTGAGAGTGGAAAAAGTAAAAAAAGAATGGAAAAGACATCCAATCGGAATTATGCAATTAGCTTGTTATATCATGTTTTTTAAACTTTTACTGTTTTTGCTTTGATTTTTCAATGAAATTAAAAATCAGCGTAAAAATTTGAAAAAGTTTAGTTAGGATTAAGAATCTGTTGCCTTATACAGCTTAAACATATTTGTAAATTTTAATTTGAAAATGTACGATTTCGCTTTTTTCACAATTGTAAACATTTGTAAGTGCTTGCTAAAAAGACAAAATTAAAAAAATGGTATTTTTTAAGATATATGTGTGCATATATGTGGTGAGGCGAGGCTGTGAGATTTATTGTAGAAACCGGTAAAGCTTGACTATCTGGTTTTAAAAATTAAGCAGAAATTTTGTTTATATGCATGACAATTTAAGTGTTATTGATTGGAGTATTAAACGTGTATCGATATTAGGGTGGCCCTTAAAATATAAAAATTATGGGGTACCCATTTAATTTGTTCAACTTAGTAAATAAAGGGACCCACAAAAATTTCAAAATTATTTTTTTTATCGCAAAAATTTACTACATTTCGACTTTGACCGGCTATAACTCGGCGGGCTTTTATATAAGTTTCAATACGCCGATCAAAGTCAAAACATTGTAAAATCTTTGCGCTTGTAAAAAAATTAAAATTTTTTTAAACCCTGGTAGAGACATCTAAAGTGTTTAAAAAACATTTTAAAAAATTTATGGGTGTCCCATACAATATGTAGATGTTGATATTTTAAGGAACATCTTGGGAGATATGTACATGTGTATGTATATTGGGTCATATAAAAAGGCTTTGCGGATTTTTGGGTAAATGTTTGAATTTTTTTTATTGAAAATCATTTTTAATCAAGTACATATTGGCCATTGTTATTATTTCTCTTTGCCATTTTTCGGATTGCGTCATAATTCCATTTGTGTATCGATCGGCCAATTTTTTACCATTAAGAGAGTTATACAGATACCGCGACAAATGGAAGTCAGACAGTGCAATGTCTATGATTGCATCAAAACTTCTTAACCTTCATATTTTTCTTATTTGGTACCTACTACAATCGTTTTTCGGTTTGGATTGAAACCAAAAAACTTCACCAATTGCCTCTCTCCTTCGCGGATTTGTGGCAGTTTTGCGCTTCGTCCATACATATAAAACATACCCAGCCCCTTTCTAACCAATTCTGGTCGCTCTTTTTTTGATTGCTTCGCAGAAGCGGTCGAATTGTGCACAGTAGAGGACCGAATTAATCGTTTCCCATCAACACCACATAGTTTCAAAATCCGTAAAGACTTTTCATGAGACCAAATACATACATAATATGTTCAATGGTATATATATGTATGTACATGTATGTAAAATAGTTTTAACTCAAAATTCAATACAAATAGGTGCGTCAAAAGTAGAAAATTTTGTTTGTTGTAATTTGCTGCAAAAACACATCTGGTAAATTGTGAGTTAATACACTTTTGAATATTTACACAACCGTTTTTGATATTGTAAGTTCATACCTACATACATACAGTGACTTACAGAAGTATTTTGCATTGTTTTGTTTACGTTATTCAAAATGTTTTTCGTAGGAAATTTTTTTCGTTAGTTTTTTATAAAATATGTATAGCTCACTCAAGATAGAAGGACGCACAGGGGTCACTTGACCGATTTACATATTTTACTGTTATTTTTCTAAATTGGTATTTCGAGAATTTTATTATAAATGCATAAAATTTACTTTAAAAGCATTCATATTTTATTGATGTGTTTCAAACTTAAATAAATAGTACAACTACCTAAAAAGACGGCCCCTTTGGCAAATAAGTATATTAAGTATTTTTGTACTACTAAAATAAGAAAAATAAAATTTGAATTTTGTGTTGTTTTGAAATTGGATAAAAAGTTTTTAATTTAAAATTATAAGTTTTTTGTTATTAAAATTTCCAGACAAGTGTTAATCAGATGTTGAACAAAAAATTCAGTATGCTGTTTAATAACCCACTCAATTTTATGATAATAAAGTTTGAAATTTCAATGAATATTTGCTAATCTTTCCATAATTTTCTTATAAGTTTGAAATTTTGATTTATGCCGTATATTGTAGAATGAACTATATTTTTATAAAAAGTTTACGAAAATATTTTAACAGGTAAATATTTTGAATATATTAAGAAAATGCTATATCAAATACTTCTGTGAGTCACTGGATGTATGTAATTGTATTGTTAGTGTTTTGTTCTAAATTTTACATTTTATTTAGGAAAAAACTATAAAATATAAGTTTAAAAATTGTTACTCATTAAAAAAAAACAAAAGACATTGAAACTCTTGTTTTTGTCCGCGTGATGTACTCGGTTACAAATGTGCTTAATATAGTTTATATACAATAATGTAGTTAGTTAATAACAAATTAAACTTTTCTGTTTCACAAAAATAAATAAACACGTTTTAAAAAAATATACTTAGGCATATCCTTGTTTTCGTAGGAATCGAAAACTTGAAATTTTGTATAGAAAAAGATGGGAAAATTACCCGATTTTCGATTTTTACGAAAACAAGACTATGCTCCAATATTTTTCCTTAATTGCACAGCAACAAAAAAAAATAGTGTCTGAGTTCGGGGATCAGACTATACTTTCCGGTTGTGTTTTGATGAGCTGAACACGAATCGGTCTATAAAGTCGGAATTTTTTCCTTACACAAAAAAAAAACGTGGCAGTCACATAATATCCGCCATGTAGAAAACAATAATGCTGTTTGAACATAACAAGGGCCTCGGCGCAGACGCACATTGGAGGAAATGGTGTCAAAATTGGAGATTAATTCTTCCAGGCTGCCAAGTTACACTGCCGGAACAAAGTATTGGCACAGCAAATTTTTCACAATATATGCAACAATTTTTATTCCAATATTTTTCCGCCAATTTTGTATAAAAATATGGTTTATTCAACAACAAAAAACATAAAAATATAATTCCTAAACTTTGTGCAAAATTCGCGAAAACTTTGCAAATTTTCATAAAAATTTTCAACTTTGTAATCAGATTTCTTAGAATCTGCATACCCAAAAAAATTCTAAAAAATCTGATAAAAAGTTGAAAATTTTTAAGAAAATTTGCTGAATTTTCGCGATTTTTGCACAAAGTTTAGGAATAATATTTTTATTGTTATATATATAGATATATATTTATACGAAATTAGCCGAAAAATATTAAAATGAAAATTGTTGCATATATTGTGAAAAATTTGCTGTGCCAATACTTTGTTCCGGCAGTGTACATAAAAACTATTTTTAGTTGATTATTCATAAAAAAAAAAACAAAAACAAAAAATAGCGTAATTCATGTTCTTCCGTTGACTGTTATTTAAATAACTACATACATACATACATATATCCAACAAAAAAGGCAAAATTTAAAACTTCGTATTTTTACCTTGGCATTCATCATCGTCGTTCTTCATTGTTATCAACTTTAATGAAATTTTCGGCAAATTCCGTAATTTCTTCTGAGCAGTTTTAGTTCTTCTAAATATAGGAGGGTCAAAACTGATCAAAAGTTCTTTAATATATTTTTATTTACCTATTTTCTTTTGAACTCGCTAGAAAAACATGCGCGGGCGTAATTCATTTTTTTTCGAGATTTTACTGCCTTTTCTGGCGACTGAACGATTTTTTTTTAAGAGTCGAATATTATTTTTAATCCACGGATGAGGTATTTGTGAAGTGATTTGGGTGTAATATCGAGGATAATACCGAACACAATAATTTTTCATTGAATTTAAAAAGTCGACTTGCAAAAATTTGTTCCAGTTTCTGAGCTCATGCTTCTAAACAATCAGTTAAAATGTATCTTTTTATTTTTATTTTTATTTTCATTTTTCTTGAATATCTGGTTTATTTAAGAAACCGGAAGACTTTCATTTTCTCAGAGAACATTTGGAGTCATAAATGAGTCATCACGGAGTCTTAGTTCGGAACTTTTATGCTCATTTAAGAATCTGAAATGAAGCTGTTTCCCTTCTGCCGAAGGTCGACTTACATGAGCTTAAATTCATACATCAAATGAGCCCCAAGATGAGTCCTATTACGCTCATATTCGCACTCTTTCTAGACTCTTATTCTCTAAATTTGTGACTCTTTTCACATCGTCTTTGGTGAAAATTTATATTATTTTTCATTACTTTTTATAAATATATTTACTATTCGGTTTTAATCTGCAGAAGATTAACGATTTCGGTAACCCTTAGTAAAGTTTGGTCCTTAATATTCTAGTGGAAATTTTAACCATCTATAAGCTATTTTTTCAACAGCGGTTCAAAAAGGCCCATTCTGGTGGCAGTTGGTGGGTAAAACTGTGAGAAAAAAGTTTACCACAATTGTTTCCAAAAATTGGCTGAAAGTTTTATCGTATGTGAAAATTAATTTTTCTTGTATGCGAAATTATCGTATGTGCTAAGAATGTAGAATGTAGAGACCTTACAAAAAAAATCTTGTGTTAAGTTATATTTATCAATTATCTCGGCAAAGCTAGACTTTGGTAACAATGGTGCCTGCGAAAGCAGAGAAAAATATAGCAATACAAAGAACCTGTAAAGTTTGGTTTTTCTAGCATACGATAATTTTGCGATTTTCAAAAGTGTTATGTAGTAATGTAAAACAACAACAACATTTCAGTAACTGTCGTACAATAATGTAACTTAACGATAAACCGAAGGCCGAAGCCGATGTCTAAGAAAAAGAACCAGCCGAATAGGCCGAATACCGAAGCCAGGCCGAACCTTTGGTCGAACACTAGTATGTATGTATGTGCTGAAATGCAAAAGGGTCTTACATCTGAACTTTTTTTTTTGTTTTTTTACATGTGCGTGCGTTGCGAACAAAAAATGCCCTTAACTGAGAAAGACATCCGACAAGGTTTGCGGTTCGGGATAATTTCAACTTAAACACAATTTCTTTACAGATTTAAGATATGAACATTTACATACATATGTATGTTCATGTGATTCTGAACAACTTTTAATAGCCATTAATTTTTTGGGAATAAGCATTTCTATTGTAAGCGATCAAAGTACAAAGACATTTTCATAAAATCTACAAAAAAAAATTAAGATTCTAGTGCTGTTAATGTTCTAGTTAGTCAGCATCTAAATACATACAAACATACATTGTATGTACTGGTCTAGTACATATTCACACCTTGCAGGAAAGAGGGATAGTTTATAGCTAGCTTTTAACTACCCAGCAGACAACTAGTTGTAACTTTTTATAACTTATTTCCTTCGGCCGTAACTAACTACTTTTAAAGGACGATGGCCTCAAAAGAAAAATGAGAACGGGTTTCCTCTGTATTAGATGTCGACTGACTTTTGGCTACACTACTTTTGGACATAAAATGTCAATAATTTTTTTTATAAATTGTTATTTATTTAACATTATATGTATATTTGCTTATTTTGCAGGTGGTCCCATATTTGAATGCCATCAAACATAACATCAAAATAATATAAAATTTCGATCTTTATTTTATTTGTCCTTAATTCGATAAGTAATTTTTGTACGAACATATTTAAATAGAAGCTTGTTTAAAGAAAACAAACTCCCGATAGCGTCTGCATGACTCTTGCACGACTTTAAAACTCACTTAAAGTTAGTTTTTTCATAGCTATTTAAAAGTATTTATCGAAATTCCGCAAAAATGCCAACTAAGTATAAGTTAGTTATTTTTTATCAATTGATAATTTTTTCTGCAGGGCATGTGCACATAACTAGGTATGTTTTCATTTAGACGTACATACATTAAAAATGGTTAAATACATAACAATTACTTTTAGCCTTTATTTACAGGCCATGTATATACCCTTATTTGGCTGGGTGTGAGGGGTCAGCAGTTAAAAATTTAATTGTAATATAAATCCATAAAATCCATAGCGCGCACGTGAACTATATTCATTTTGTTAGAAACCCTGGATGGTGTAGTACATTTTGTTGTGAAATAGTGAAAAAGTTTCTAATTCCGTATAAATTTAGTGAAGACACAGGCACTTACATAAATTTATCCTTAATGAAGTCGAGTGTATTTCTAACGGTTTTTATCCTCTTTGGTATCTGCTATCGATCCGCAAATGGCGATCTACGTGAGTACGAGTTATAACATACATATCGTCGTTTAAAACAAAACCGCGTACCGTCGATCTGCAAAACCGCGTAACTGACATTTTTTGCCAAAAATTGGATTTGCTCACGTAAGCTCTTGGCTCAATCCTTATCCATTCGTCCTGAAATATACTAGCCAGAGATGCGGTTGCTTTAAAAGGAAGAGAACCATTTTGAAATATAAGTGTTTTTACTCTCTAGGGAATAATTTATGCGACATCACATACGCGGTTTTGCATTTTGTTGATACGCGGCTTTGTATTTTAAACGACGATATGTATGTATGTAGTATGTGCAATAGAGTGGCCATAGCGTTATTTGAAATTCGTCGTAAATTACTGTTGTTTTTGGTCCCTGGTTTGAGCATATCGACCCAGTTGCGCTAAATTATCGTATGTTAAATTTTTTACGAAATTCACTTTTTGATGCAACTTTATTTTACACCCCATAACTCATCACCTACCCAATAGCCGCACTAAAAATTTACTGTAAATTTTATTGTATTTGACAATGAATTATTTCTTGTAGGCGAAATTATCATATGTGCTAAGAAATTAGAATTTCATTTCATTTATTTCAAAAAACATTAGTACCATAAGACTTAGTCCTAATGTGACGACCTTTCTAAAAATAAAAAATACGTTTCAATTATCTCATCAAATCTAAACTTTAGTATCTATTGATGGTGCTAGCAAAGCAGAGAAAAGAACAAAAAACACTTTCCTCTAAAAGTTGGTTTTTGCCACCGGCTTTGAACAGCTCAGCCGGTATACCGTCGGCTCCGGGGGCT
>NW_016160572.1:0-62478 GCF_001687245.7 Rhagoletis zephyria | reverse complement strand
GTTACAAATGTCACGCAAAGCGACAAAGTTTTATCTGGCATCAGCTTTATTCTTTTTACGTGGCTGTCACCGGATCGAAATGTTGTGCCAAATGTTGTGGTGCAAAAAATGTGCACCCAGCAATGCGGAACGTCGAAAAGCTATAATCACAACAGACGGCACCGTTTATGCGCCACTCGCTTCTGATACGTGCTCTCAACAAATATATATGTAATAAAACAACTCAGTAGTCAGATTTAAGCCAGCCCGAAAAAACAACTGTGCAATGAAGAATGTCGCGAAACTGAAGAGATAAAAGCTGCCGGCTACAGGGTCAAGCTGCGCGAACGCAACCTGTGTGAGGTAAATATGTGGGCCTGAAGAGGAAAACTAAACGTGTGTATTTGCCGTAATAAGAAAAGGCCTAAACACCTGAGTGCGAAGAGCTTGAAATGCCGGCCGACAGGAAAGACAACACGAAAAGAAATTGTCTTTATGCCGCGATGTCTGAATTTGGTATCCCCGCGAAACTAATACGGCTGTGATCTTGATGAATACCACCAGCTCCGTCAGAATTGGGAAGTACAGAACGCTCCAGCTCTGAATGTAACAGAGGAAGGGGAAGGTATTCACAGCGCTGGAAAGAGCAGGTGGAGAAGGACTTGGTTTCACTTGGAATTTTCAATTGGATAGTCGAGGGAATTCCACTGCAACCTATACTGGCGGTTCCAAATGGACTGCCAAGTATTAGAGAGGAACTGTGAAGGAGTACAAAAATCATAAATTTTCTCATATAGTCAGGCGCAACTTCTGGCGGTTCTACCAACCAACCATTATAAATTCTCAAATTTCAATGACCCCTATTTTGCCTAAAATATTTTGCAAACAATGTTTACGTTACAAGCGGTGAAAAATCACCTTTTCATTAGTACAATTTTAGTGAAAGTGTTTGAAAAGCAAACAATGAAATAAAAAAAAAATGGTTTTATTGTTTTTTTATGTAGTAAATTCGTTTGTGGCCCAACAGAAACATTCAAATTTAACTTGGTACTCAACTTTAGTTTATAATATATTATTTTCTCTAGTTGTAAGGGAAATTTAATATCTACATATCTAGTCTAGAACTCCAAATATCTATTTATTCCTATTGGGATCAAAAGTATCAAAAAACGGATTTTTCAAATTTTTAAAACTTGTTTAGTAGCACAACGGTGCAATCAGGAATTATCTGATCATCATAGAAAAGCTGAAAAGCTGTCCATTTTTCACAAAGGAAAGAAAAATTTAGTTTAGCAACTATTATTTACAAAACCAATTATTTTCTAGATAAAACTTTGCACATTAATGCATTTTTTTTAAGTTGTCCTATTATATGTATGTAGGTGCTAATAATCCTTTCAACGTAAGTTTCCAAATTGCAACAATCACAATATAATCAGCCTCATTGCGTAAGTCGTAAATAAGGCTACATTGTACGACTCGACAACATCGGCATTGTCGACTGTAAACAATGAAATAAGTAAACAATGGAAATCGTCGAAAACTATGCAGTGCTGCCAATTTTTTTCGATTCAATAGACTAGCCGAGTGGAAATTTTAGGCAATGACGTAAAATTTTCGATACGATTCGACTCTCTAAAAACGACTTGCATTCGACACGATTCTCGCAATGTGGCTGAATATGTTTGTATGTACATATGTAGATGAAAAAAGAAGGTTGAATTTATTCTTCTTCGAATTCAGTGTATGTATATCTCCTGTTTCCTGTAGGCTGTGTGCTACGAGAACGTCCCGGTAGCAAAAAAAAAAATGTGTCCAGCGCAATGACATTGCTACATCGGCTGTTCCTGAAATTCCCATCCCACACAAAAACCAAGCGACATACAACCACTGCGCATGTCAGCGAATTTTCTGAAACACCAAACAACCAAACAAACACCAATATCTACGAAAATATTACAAAAACGAAAAAAAAAACATAAAATAAAATAAAAACCCAAAGTAAACAAAAATAATCTACACTACAAAAATCCTCACGAAATGGTGGAATAAATTAACGACAAAAGCAAAGTTGCCCGAACGGGTAGAGATTAGCATAGAGTGGAATTAAAGCATCGAGTTGAGTTGGTCTCTTACCAGGCGAATCGCATCAAAAAGTTTGCGTATGTAGTTGGAGAAAAAAATTCAAAATATTATATTCCAATGTTGCAGGTTTTGCTGGAAGCTTGAATACCAAAGAGCAACAACACCACTCATTTAATTCAGTTCATCGAAACTAATGCTGAGGTAGAAAAAGAACAAAAAAATACATACATATGTATGTGCATACATACAAACCTACCACATAGAAATAAAATTTATTCAAAAACTTTATTAACAAACAAACGCCTAAGCAAAGGAGGAAGAAATGGGAGCAGAAATGAAAACAAAAAGCCTTGCATACAAGCAATTGTACCCATGTTGCCACTTCAACACTACAACAACAACAACAACAACAAGCAAAGAGGAGAGCTACAGCAACACAATTTGAGCCTTTGAAACTGTAAACAACATCCAAGCGATTGAAAAATAAAACCAAAACAAACAAGAATTATTGAAAAACGAAACCAAAATAAATAAACAAACAGTTCGGCGTACCAATCGGTTCGCAGACAGATGTACTTATGTATATACGTACATATGTATATACACGTGTACTTACAGTGACTCAAGCAACTGATCACATGTTTATTTTTTTTTTTTTCAATACCTATTCATAATCTGAGTTTCGACCGAAAAAAAAATTCACCCGAAAATTTTTCATCCGCAAATAGTAAGTACATACATGGAAATGAAAAGTGAAAAGTGAACCGATTCGGGGAAAATGAAACTCAACTTTTTTTTTAATATTGGCCAAGCTTTAACAAAAACCATATAAATAAAAGTGTCAAATTTTATACACAATTTAGGAAATTTCATCAAATGTTCATCAAAATTCCATATAAGCATACATTTCTTACAAAAAAAAATACGGGAGACCGCACGCAACGAAATTTCGAAAAATCAACGCCAGTTTTTGTAAATTGCACTTGTTATATAAAAAAAAAAAAACGCAATAGCAGTCACAAAAAAAAATCTCACAAAACAACGGGATTTTTCAGCCGTTTTAAACTTGCACTTCATTGGACTAAAATTGTATGGGCTATAAAAGTGCACACCCAAAAATGTTCTAAGGATTCCAATTAAAAATTTTAAGTTTTGATCAAAATTTGTTGAATTTTTCTAGGTTTTTCATAAAGTTTGAAGCTTGTATTGTATGGTTTTTCGAAAATCTTAGACAACCATTTTTATTGGAAAAATTACAAAAAAAAATTTAAGTATTAAAAAAATCAATACATGTTCATTTGTTTGAGTCACTGTTTCTACACGCCGCATGCCAGAGTCAATTGTGTGTGTAGTGCCCACAAAGTCCAGTCACCTACCCGTTTGACTGCTTGCCTGCCGGTAGGCTGCCTAGCTGGTTGCCTGACAGCCTAACAACCGAGCTTGTTAAACATTCTACTCCTTGGCAGACCTGTCCGCGGCTGTCCACCAGAGTGGCATAACAACGACATCAGACGTTATGTTTTTCTGTATGTACGTAAGCACTGTGAAGGTAAGTGCTCACTGAGTAAAACAACAGCGACTCCAGTGGAGCAGTTAAATACTATGACGGTCATGATGGTTGCATGGACCGTGTCCAGTTGAATAGAGAGGCTGAAAGAATAACAAAGTCTATAGTTCTTAACGCTACAGCCATGAATAATGTGTAGCACAGTGTGCACTTATGCAAAATATGTAAATATGTATGCGTGTACATTAGGGTGGTCCAAAAATGCAGGTGAAAAAGTAGAGTCGGAATTGTTATGCTCTCACCCCTAGGATTGTTCTATATCACAAAAAAATATACTCATATTTTATTATTTTAGAATAAAAAAATACACAAAAAAACACAACTTTTCATAAAAATTTTCAATCAAATTTTTCGATCGGAAAACTCTGTTTCCGTTCAGGAGACCACAGCGGCCGACGATTTATAGGTCCGAAAAAAAACCCAGTAAATGCAATGGGGGGAGAGGGCAATAAAAGATCTTTAGTATTCAAAAATGGTTAAATAAACAGTTAGTACTATTAGTGGAAGTCTTCTGAAGGAAACCAGAGTTTTCCGATCGAAAAATATTGATTTTCAAGAATTCTATGCCATTTCTACGAATTTTATCCCCCATAAAATACATGGAAAATTTTGAGCGCTTTGAGTGGCCTCTAAATATTTTTTGATCTTAAAACAAAAATACGGGTATATTTTTTTCGCTATATTCGATCATTAAAATTCGGACTTAATTTCTTTTTTACCACCCTACTATGCATGTGTGTTGGGGCCGAGTTGGGATAAAATATTGATAAAAAAGAAATTTTAAGCAGCAACTTAAACTGACGAAAAACCACTGAAAAGCGCAACAAAATCCAAGTTCTAAAATTCTTCTAATGGAATTTGTATTCTGCATTTGCAAAAGAAAATTAAATATACTCTCGACGAGAGGGCAAACAACGTTATATTTCTTGCGAATATGAAACTTTCGAGTTCCTAGCTAGTTCCTCTCTGGGATGTCAAAATATAATATTTCTTTCACCGGAGGTAGGAAAAGATCTCAAAATAGTCCTGGCTCTTACAAATGCATATCATGAGGAAGGAATCGTTTTGATTCTATAACGCCAATGTATGCAGATCGTCGACTGCGTATTTAAAAAGCTCACTGTTAAACTACATATTTTCTTGTTCTTCTTATATGGCACTGTAACCGCCTAAGCGATTGTGGCCGGGTTCCACCAAGTACACCCGTCGTGTCTTTCCTGTGCCAACTGACGCCAATTGGAAATGCCAGGTGAAGCCAAGTCCTCCCCACCTGGTCTTTCTATCGCAGTGAGGGCCTCCCTCTTCCTCTGCTACCACCATCGGGTTCCAAGTTGAATACTTTCGGAGTTGCAGCGTCGGTGTCCATTCGAACGACATGGTCAAGCCAGCGGAGCTGCCGTATTTTAATTCGCTGCACCATGCCCATGTCGTTGCAAAGCTCGTACAGCTCATCGGCCTTATCGGATGCTGTAATTATTTATGCTTCTGCGCCATATACCAGCACGAGCATGATGAGTGACTTATAGAGCGTGGGTTTCGTACGGCGAGAGAGGAGTTTACTCCTGAATTTCCTACTCAGTCCAAAGTAGCACCTGTTGGCAAGAGTGATTCTGCGTTGGATTTCCATGCTGACATTATAATCGGTGTTAATGCTGATTCCCAATTAAGCGAAATTCTCTAATTTCTCGAAATTATAACTTTCAACAGTGGCGTGGGTGCCAAGGCGCGAATATGCTGACTGTTTGTTTGATGACAGGAGATACTTCGTCTTGTCCTCATTTACCACCAGATGCATTCGCTTTGCTTCCTTATCCAACTTGGAAAAGGCAGAACAGACTTCATGGTTTTTGTTACCGATGATGTCGATGTCACGGCATAAGCCAGCAATTGCACGCTCTTGTAGTAAATTGTTCCTGAGCGGTTCAGTTCGGCAGCTCTTATTATCTTATCCAACATCAGATTAAAGAAGTCACATGACAGGGAGTCGCCTTGTCTGAAACCCCGTTTTGTGGCGAACGGCTCGGAAAGGTCTTTTCCAATTCTGACGGAGCTGGTGGTATTGCTCAACGTCATTTTACACAGCCGTATGAGTTTTGAGGGGATGCCAAATTCAGACATAGCGGCGTATAGGCAACTCCTTTTAGTGCTGTCAAAAGCGGCTTTAAAGTCGACAAATAGGTGGTGAGTGTCGATCCTTTTCTCGCGGGTCTTTTCCAAGATTTGGCGTATTGTGAATACCTGGTCTATGGTGGGTTTTCCAGGCCTAAATCCACACTGATAAGGCCCAATCAGTTCATTGACGGTGGGCTTCAGTCTTTCACACAATACGCTCGATAAGACCTTGTAACCTATGCTTAGAAGGCTGATTCCGCGGTAGTTGGCGCGAATAGCGAAGTCGCCTTTCTTGTGGATTGGGCAGAGCACGCTTAAATTACAGTCGCCTACAACATTTTCGAGCGATTTTCCTATCGGCCAATGCTTTACGCTATTTGCACTCATCTCTGCAATACATCTGCAGAGACCATTTCTTTATTATAGCACTCGAAACATAAAGAAAACTAGCGTCTTTATTTCCACAGCCTTTATATCACTTCGACGCTATCAGTTAGTTTAAGGCTCTTGGTCCAGATCAGCAGCTCTACACTTGTTGTAGAGAGTATGAGCAGTATTACTCATGGTTCATGCCTTCCTTGATATCGAAGGACTCTCAATAACATCCAGGGTCGGATGATAGATTTATCTATCGCATGCTTGGTGATAATAATTTCGCGATAGGGCCCGGTAGTAAACCCAACAAAATCCCTAATATTCAACCTACTTCAAAAAGCAAGGGGTCAGCTAAAAAGAAACAGATGACATACATATCGTCGTTTAAAGTGCAAAACCGCGTATCAGCAAAATGCAAAACCGCGTATGTGAAGTTGTAGAAATTATTTTCTAGAGCGTCAAAACACTCATATTTCTAAATGGTTTTCTTTTTTATAAAGCAATCGCATTTCTGGGTAGTATATTTCAGGACGAATGGATAAGGATTGAGTCAAGAGCTTGTGTGAGCAAATCCAATTTTTGGCAGCCAATGTCAGTTACGCGGTTTTGCAGAATGACGATACGCGGTTTTGTACTTTAAACGACGATATGCAGCCTTATATTTTAGTAAATGAGTCATTGGCAAAGGGTAGGGCCACCAATTCAAGCAAAGCGTTACGGAAACACTTTACACTTTGCTTTCACGCTGATGACATGGGATATGAAAAACCCTAAAATAGATTTGGAATTTCCTTACTTACAGCGGTACCTTTAGCGAAAATTTGAGAACTATGTATGTGTATTTCAGACATATAGAATTTTTGTACACTGTCCTTACAGCTACTCATCATTTATCGGCATTTTATCGCTAAACTAGTTTCATAGTCATAGACAAAAAAAAAAGTTTCGTAGTCGCTTGCTGTCTTTCTCGTTTCATATTAACACAGCAACAAATATTAAAAAACTCTTATGTATGTATGTATGTCATCTAATGTTTTCATATTTGTGTGGATGAAAATTCCAGAAATAGCTCAAATTCAATTCAACGTCGAAGCTTTCAGGAATTTATGCGATGTGCAGAGAAGTTACTTGAACTATTTAGAAATGAAAAAAACATATATAACGCGAATACACAGTACTATAATACAGTTCAATTTCAGCAGAATATCGGGAACTTTTAAATCGTTTAAAGATTCAGCTAAGAGGAAAATAGGAGAAGTTTTAAAAATCCCTTGGTTTTATAAATAAGAAATTGGAGGATATTTTAGGTATTTCATTGGGTCAATAACCATGGTTTAAGCGTCACTGATTTAAGTCACCATGGATTTAAGTTATCAGGAGAACATCAAAAACTCGATATGGCAGTATTGCAATCGATCTCTTTATCGTAAGTCGTTAGATTTCAAAGCGAAGAAGCGATACGATTAATTAAAGGACGCCAAAATCTTCGGCAAAAGTGCAAATCCGTTTGATCTTGTTGGCGTGGCATATTACAAAAAAAAAGTTTCTGCATATTGAGCCAAACCTCTATATTCCTATGTTATTCGACGCCCTGACGCAAACTATTTTTTTAAGGAGGTCGAGTTAAAATGATGCCCTGCAACTTGTAACAGTACCAATTTTTGGAGTCTCGTAACTTTTCGATAAAGATGTGGTGCTGCTATAAAATATATATACAAAAAATATAAGCATGAAACTATGTATTTGTCACAAGAATTATCCACATAAGATGAAAACTACTGCAGTTTCATTTTATAAAATTTTAAAAGTATGGTTGCACCATGTATTGTCTTCCCAGAGAGTTTTGCTTCACATCGAAATTCGTGCTCTTTTATTTTCTAAGCGTAGCAAATAGAACTTCACACTTAAATTTAAGACATTCATAACAAAAACTTAATGAAGAAAATCCAAATCCTCCCAAATATTAATTGAGATACAAAGTTAAAGCAAGTTTTGCCTATTTTTCTTTAGTTTATTTAATGTTTATAATTTTTTATGAATATGTAGCTCATTACTTAACAAACAACATATACTACAAACAGATTTCACAATTTGTGTAAAATTTATAAAAATTCTGCAAAATTTCAGCAAAATTTGTATCCTTTTAATCAGCTAAAATGGCGCGTCCCAGTTTATATGTATTTGGGTCACTCGCTTAAAACAAAAAAAAAAAAAACATTTAAATTGGCTGACAGGGACCGAACATAACAGTTATTGATGAAAACTGTCTTGGAAAAATTCACTATGAAGGAAATGTTCTATAACTAAGTGATATATACCAATTGATTTCTTGTTTTACTAAGACTCAAATTTGAAATTAAATTTTTATTTGCAATTTTTATGCAAAGTTAAAAAAAAAACACTTATTTTTGATTTCTACATTATAAATCCAAAATAACAATTATTTTTGATTTTTATATTATAGGGCTTAGATAACAGTTATAGAAGACTTTTATTTATAAAAGTCATCAATAGATATCAGCCAGCGACTTTTACTTTTAAAAGTCATCAATATAAATGAGTCACTGATTTTTATTTTTTAAATCATTCGTGTAAAAGTCATTAACATTTTTCGCAGCTTACAAGGTGTTGGGAAACAAAAGTTTGCTACGACTTTTACAAATGACTTTTAAAAGTATGATTTAAAAAATAAAGGTCAGTGACTGATTTTTATTTATACCTTTTATAAATAAAAGTCTCCGATAACTATTATCTAAGACATATAATTTAAAAATCAAAAATAACTGTTATTTGCAGATTATTTAGATAAAAATCAAAAATAACGGTTATTTAAGGAGTAATTAAATAAACATCAAAAATTAATTATTAAACAGCGATTTTTTTTTTAAGTTGAACTGTTACGGTCCCTGCTATCTAATTGTTTTTCAATTTTATATAACACAGCCCGACATGAAAATTTTCTCCGAGCCATTTCTAATAGATTCGGGATCACTAAATATGTAAAAATAAAAACTTGTATATTTAAATTTTAATAAAATAAGGCGAATAGAAAATAGCAAAATCGGCTCAAAACGACTAATTTTTTTTTGCAAAACGGCTAACAAATCGCCTGTCGGTTAAAACGAAATTTTCTCCGGCTGTTTGCTGTCGCAACCGGCTAAATCTAGCCGGAAAACGGCTCAAATAGCAACACTGCATATGTATCTGCGTATATACATACTTCGTCAAAGTTGACACTTTTCGAAAAACTCTTCCCGATTATCATTATTTCCTACATAGAGCGCCGCCACTGTACCATACTTTTGCGCTCCAATTTCAACACAGCGCTGCAACATAACCAGCTTTAACAAGTTATCAGCAAAAATAGTGAAAAAAACCACGAAAATGTTTAAGTAATTTAATATGTAGCTCACGTATTTACATACATACATACGCATATGCATATGCATATTATTACAGATTTTTCACTATTTGATTTAGCGCATACGATTTTGTTACGCATTTACCTACCTACTATTTATATTTGCCGTCTACTATTTGACCAGTCATAAATTATTGTACCATGGATAGACTTTTGTGTCATGCCAATCAGTAAACCCAACAAATTTTACACAGATCAACAGCAGCAACAAAAAAGATAATAATACATACTTATTTGTTATTAATAAATAGAAAAATAAATGCTTATCAGTTGAGCGTTGGACTAAAAATAAATGCCATAGTTGAATAAAGGCTCTGTTATGCATACTTGGCATTGCATGCACTGCTATACCATTTTTACGTAGAAATCAAAAACCAACAGACTTTTACGTATGTAATGCTGTGCGTTGGGTAACCGCTTACACGCGAAGCTCATTTAACAGATTCCTTATGTGACAACTCTCAAGCAATGCCAAGTATGCATAACAGAGCCTTAATATTTAGCGGACGAAGGAGAGTTAAGCCGGGAAGTGTCAAAGTGAGCGCAAAATGCAGGCGGCCAGCGAATGCAAACAACATCGAATGTAAACAGAAAACAAAACGTGAAAATTGTAAATAAGCTGTGTAAAGAGAAACATCAACAAAGAACAAATTCATTAGAGCGCATTGCAATAAAACAAAAAACAAAAAAAAACTTTGGCTGCTATCAGTAATTCCGCCAGTTGGCCGCTTATCTCTCAAGCAAGAAGTCGCCAAAGCAACAACAAGCGGGTGCTACTAGAGCATGAAAATGGAGAAGCCATTCTTCCACTAACTACATACATACATACATACATACGTATATATAACGCTAGCCATCCATCTTCTCAGCTGCATAGCTATCCATCTAGCAGACGAGACAATTGCACGGACTGGCATTCAAACCTTCAGCGGGCCGCAAGTAATAATCCCAGGCAACCACCCGTTCAATTTGTAGCCGGTAATCAATCATCAAAGAAATTTATGAAAACAAACAAATGCGCTGGTGGATGGATGGCAAAAATCGAGGGAAAGAGATTAAACATGGAAAATACGGGCATGTGTTTGCACTATGTATGTATATTATATCTATGTACTTATGTATGTATAAATGCATACTAGGGTATCCCAGAATATAAGCATATGCATACCCACTAAACTGTTTTTTTTTTTTTTTAATTAGCCACACATGCTTTTACTAGATACTAATCCGGATTCTGGAGATAAACCCACACGTTAATTTCGTTTGAAACTTGTTTCTTGGGATCGGTATTGAATATTTAGTCCCGCGCCCATCTCTAATTCGGACATTCCACTCGTGACCATCCGATATATAACTGGCGTCAAAGCAAAGCCTCGAAGAATACTGGCGATTTTTAAATTCGAATGGAAGGTATGTGGCAATTATATTGGCCATGATTTCTTTTACCACCAATACTATTCCATATTAGGATAAGGTGAACCAAACTACCGGAAAAAGAATAAAAGCCGCTCCAATTTTTAACTTGAGGCTTTGTGTCACGTGACTTATGGTTCCAAAGTTATGGTGCTTTGTACATAATATGCCATCTATGGGAGATGCTACGACCTCGGGCAAACTCCCGCCCCTCTTTACTTTACAACAGGGCCTTACTTTTAGCTGTCTATTCGTAATGGTTCCAACGCCTACGGGGAGGTGCCACACCCCTTTGGCAGAGCCCATTTTTTATGCGCTATGTCACCAGTTAAAGCCGCTTGAAAATCCATTCAGTAGCTCCGGAGATTAGTGAGTTTAAACAGACAAAGATTCTAAAAATGGTCAAAATGTGTGCTCTCCATCACCTTAGGTTATTCTAATAAAGAAATTCTCAATGTGCAGATACGACTTTTCTACAGTTTTATTATAGTATAGGTATATATATATATATATATATATATATATATATACACATATACTTGGGATATTAATCCCGTGATTTTAAGTGCAGAAAAATTATTGGCAAATAATCCCGAGATGTTCGGAATTTGGAATTTGCAATGGTGGTAATAAAAGAAACGCCCGCCTTATGTTGACCAGTTTTTGCCATATTTCTTTCTATATTTAATATTTTTTATAAATGTCTGGCTAATTATAAATTAAAGAGAAAACTCTGTAGAGAAAGAACAGATAGATTAAATGTTTTGGTGCATAAGGTATTGAAAATGTTATTAAAAATTTTATCTTTGAATATCCTTGAAGTATTTCTATATTTATTTTGAAAAAATTATATGTTAAGGACTAATATAAACTCGACGACGTCCTCGAATATAGTCCTTCTAACTTTATTAGCTTAAAAAATAAAATTGTTTAAAAAGGCTTTTTCAATACCTATTCGTCTTTGTGAACCAAAAAAGTTTCAAATTTTTTGAATCCTAAAGAATTTTCTCTTTCATTTGGTGCCCATTTTTATTCTACATTGCACTGAACTTTTTAAATAATTTCTAGAATTTATCATACATAACTTTGAAATTATAAACGCTAAACGAAACTAAAACGCAGTTTTACTATATTTGGCCCATAGTGTAGTGAGTATACTTATATTGATATAATTTGTTTCAACCTGTTTCAATCATTTTACTCAGAATTTTTAGAAAAATTCTAGGTACGCAATTTTATAAATATAGCCCATTAAATTACAGGAGGATATAGTACAAGTTTCAAGTGACTAAAAGTAACGCTGATTTTTTATACTGGCGGTGTAACGCATTTTCTTCCATACAAAGTATGTACGACAATTTGGAAGAAAATGCCCAGCATCGTTTAAAAAATCCCCAAAATTAACAACATTTTGTAACTGCATGAAACTTGCATTTATCCTACTTTAGTTTAATGGGCTATAAAATTGCGTACCTCAAAATTTTCTAAAAATGCTGAGTAAAAAGTTTGAAATTTTGGCAACTTTTTTTCTGCATTTTTATTATTTTTGTTCAAATTTTGTAATGCGCATTTAAATGCATTTAATTATATGTAAAATGAGGTAGACTTTTATAAAAAATTTAAATATTAAATAAACAAATGCAATATAGATTAAACTTGTTGAAATAAGGCGTTTCTTTTTTTACTGCCACTACATATTTAGTATTATTTATGAATTATTTATGTACATACAACACAAACATATGAATCTATGTACTTAAGCACTAAGTGCTGATAAGAACCGCTAAAGGATTAAATCTAGTTACATGTATGTATATATGTACATACAAATGTATATTTTATTAACTTAATCACTCTTTTATGTGCTTACATTATGTATGTTCATACATACATATGTACATATGTCCATATGTGCACAATCAGCCAGCAAGTACACATGTTCCTTATTAACTTATGTGTGATTGATACAGTGAACTTAAATATAGATGTAAATATAAATTCATTTTAAAATATATGTCTGTTTATTTGTAAGCATCCGTGGTTTGCAGGGAAGGCTTTCAGAAGCCTAAGATAACACTTGCTTTCGATGAAAGAACATTTGTATGTATGTGTATATGTATGTATTAGATATATACATATGTACAGATTAAATAAAAATACACTCAAAGCACGAAACGAAAACCAGTTCAAATATTAAACAAAAACTTGTAAGGCCGAAAAATCTCAGCAAATGTTTTTGAGTCAAATTTTACATGAGTTCAAATATCAATGAAATAAATCGCTCTGTAAGAACTCATGTTAGTAGGTAGAGTACGTAAAAGAAATGGTTTTGATAATAACATAAGCTCTGAAATAACCATTTGCTGGCTACAGTAAAGGTTTCACTCAAAACGAAATTGTACTCCATTCTCAACTCATACTCACTGTGCTCACAACACTCTCACTCAACCACGAAGCTCACTGCAGCCATGATTACTCATCTCATCTACATTTCGGCATGGTATCAACAACCACATTGAGTAGTGCCATGCCATCCATGTCTGGCCAAGGAGAGAGTAGATTCCATAACCATTGCCCAGCGCTGGAAATATTCGCTTATTGAAATCAGTTTGTCTTCAACGCGCTCAAACGCTTGTAGTGATTAGAATTTTCTTCTAGTAAATACAAGAGTTTTTTTTAGCAAGAAGCACATAAAATACATACATATCTATGTAATACATAAAATAAAAATTTGGTCGCTTTAATTTGATTGAGTTTGTGCACTCGCCAGTGAATAAAGCAAGAAGAACAACAAAAAGAGTATAAATCTCAAACTCAGAGTGAACCCAGCATCTTTACAGAAATTATCCTCGCTGAGCGGCAAATATCCTTATTTTGAGAAGCCTTACAGCTGAATGAGAAGTGTAATTGTAAGCCACTGAGCTTGTTAAGCAAATAAACAAACGTGTTTGTGTGGGCGTTGTAGGGTGAATTTGAGAAACCTTAAAAATAAAAAAACTGCACAACAATAACACTGCTTTGTGTATCCTTTTATATTTTTTATATGTGTGCTGACCTGAGCTTGAAAACGTTTGTACCGCGAGTGTTGTTGCAAATGCGCGCGCATAATTTAGCTGAGTGAAGTGAGCATACAATTTGTATTAGCCGAAAAATTCATTCGCTGACGAAAATTCGAAATTTTACGAAATCAAAACCCACGACTGTGCTGCAGTGAATTTTATTTGTGTACCTATATTCACCACAATTTGCAGTTTTCTGTCATTTATTAAACATATTACGCCTGAACTAACATCACCAATAGCATCCTTCAACCGCCGAACAGAGCGTTGCAATTGTACGTATTACGCAGTTTTCTCATATTTGGTTCCTAAGCCATATATTTGTTGAGACTTACTTATCAGGGCGAAGCAGGTAAGACAAAAATTAACACAAACAGTTCTGGCTTAAATTACATGATGTAGATGGGTAGATGCATATACCCATACATAAGTACGTACATTAATAGGAAGAAAAAGAGCAAGAACATAATACGAGTAAACAAACATACTTGAGCATTACAATTATTTACCTTTTCACCACAAACTGCATCTGTATCTTCCTGATTTAGCAAAGAGTTGCTAAGGCAAATAAAATAATCTGCATACAAACACTGGCGGCAGAAATAATAGACTCGCCTTACTTTGAAGTGTTTTGGCTATATTTCTTTGGTTTATTTTATTTTTAATATTTTTTTATAAAAGCCTGGCTACTTATACAACAAAAACTATATAAATCCTCTTTTCAAACTGTATACAAAAATAATAAAAATTCGACAAATTTTCACAAAAATTTGTAAACTTTTAAATCTTAATTTTTAGAATTTTGGTATGCAGTTTTGTAGCCCATTTAATTTCAGTATAATAAAGTCAAGTTTCAAATGGCTAAAAAAACACCGTTGATTTTTGACAATTTCTTTTGTTGACGATACTAGCTAGCCATTCTCTTCCATATTAAAAAAAAAAAATTTCAAGCACACTTTGTATGGGAAAAAATGCGTGACACCATCAGCAAAAAGAATTCTTAAAAATCAACGGTGTTCTGTACTAAAATTAAATGGGCTACAAAACTGCATACCAACAATTTTTCTCAAAATTCTGAATAAAATGTTTGAATATTTGGTAAAACCTTTTCTAATTTTTATTCAAAGTTTGCAAAGGGGATCTATATGATGTTTGTTGTATAACTACCTAGGCTTTTATAAAAAAATATTAAACATAAAATAAACTATGTAAAGAAATATAGCCAAAATTCTTAAAAGTACAACGAGTCTATCATTTCTGCCGCCAGTGTACATACATATGTATGTGTGTGCTCAACAGCATACATATTTATGCGCATATGTACATATATGCATGAAATGCTTATCTGCTTGTGTGCTTAGGTACCTCACTTTCATGTAAAAATATTTGTCTATATATGTGCACGCGTCCGCCTAGGTGTCAAATCGATTTTTCTGATAACCGTATTTCAATTCTACATACATATGTATGTATGTACATTAGGGCGGGTATTTTTTTTTACTACACGCGTATAGCATAGGAGGATTCTACGTGTAATTCTAAACAAATTTTCCGAAGACGTCATTTGTCTAAAATCAATTTGGAGTTTGCCAAATTGGGAAAATAGGTTTCCAAGAAAATATGAAAATTTTCCCTATTGCGCCCTCTGGTGGAGGTTTTATAAAGAAGATAAATGCATAAATGGGTTCCTCATACCAAAAGACCCCTTATAGCATGTGTTTATACAAAATTCAAGCACTTCCATACGACACTCCAGCAAAATGCTAAGAAACCTATTTTCGCAACTTTGCAAACTCCGAATTGATTTTAGACCCATGGTATCTTCGGCGAATTCGCTTAGAATTACAAGTAGAGTCCCCCTTGCTAGTCGCGCATAGTCGAAAAAATCACCCATATAAATTGACCCGCTCTAATGTATCTACATTTTTTTTTTCTGTAGAGTTGTCACAAAGCTTTGAAAGCCGATAAGTGGGGGACTTACCTTTCGCCTAACCGCACTAAAACCCAACCCCTTCTCCGTTTCCCCCTTCGGTGTGACAACCGCTAGGAATTAATTTGCTGAGGGTAATGGCCAATTTCCTTTTTATGAAGATCAGCGGAGTTGTTCCACTTGACTTAATTTTCTAAGTACAGTGCTTGCCCCATGACAAACAACGGATCATTTTTCTGGACTGAGAAATCATTTTAAAACAAGAATCCTCTCAATTAATGAATGGAAGGAGCATACAGTTCTGTTCACAATAGGTCTGATTCGGCAGCCATCTACACCGATAGCTCCAAGTTAGATCTGAACTAGCGAGTGGGGATTACTCGCAAGAACTCTCTCTTAGCCTCATTTTCCGTCTTCCAGAGACCTCTTCAGCATTTTTCAAGCTGAATTTACAGCAATAAACAAAGCTGAAAGATGGCTGATGAATTCATCTCTTAATTTGTATACAGTAGTATCTTTTCTGACAGCCAGGCGGCTATCAAAGGACTAATTTGTTACAGATCTATATGGAAGATTATCATTGAATGTAGACACAGTCTTACAGAACTGGCGGTGAGTATCCGCTATCTTCTTGCAAACTCTGGCTGAAAAAAATCGAACGGGCAAACACAAGACGGACTGCGGAACGCATGTGCAGAATAGCAAAGCATATAAATGCAGATCTTTCACTTTCCAACGCTTGGATCGTCCACTGCTCCGGTATGTACTTAATTAAAGTTCTCACCGGTCACTGCCTGATGGGAACCCGCACCATTAGAATAGGTATGCAGTCAAACGACTACTGATGTAGCTGCCATGATGTGGAGGAAGTCGAAAGCGTTTCCTAGCGAAGCATTTCCTATGCCACTGTCCTGCATGGGCGAGGCCTCGTCGACGACCGTTCCTCCACTACTCTTTCTAATGTTTAGCTGAATTGGATTCTGCTAGTATCTATGATTTTATACGCTACATCAGAGCAACAAAAGGGTTTCACTTCTAAGCTAAGAGGATTGGCGTAATAAGTCTGCATTATGGCATCACAATGAGCCCATGGTGGCCTAAGTGCGCCCTTTTTCCAGTGCTGGCAGAGGACAACCACCTAATCTTCGGTTGACTCATGCATGATAACCACAAGATTACCAACCTTAAGTGGCATCCCTAACTTTATGCTCAATCGTCCCAACAAACGAAAAAACCAGTGCTCAGTGTTCGATTCCTTGTCCTGTACACCTATACAGAAAGTGCAATATGGGTCATATTCGTTAGTAAATCTGTGCAAGTATGCTTTAAAATATTCATATCCGGTTGGTATTTACTTCAGATGGAAATCAACCTATCCATGTTTTCTGTAAAACCATTTGCAATATTCGTTAGTTTTATGGTGCCAGCAATCTTGCTACTGCTGCATACAATTTCGCCTCGCCATAGTTGCAACTATTTCTCTTTCCACTGTGGCAATAGGACAGAGATCTGCTATTACTAATGCTGCCTCCTCTCCTCTGACATTGTTCGGAACGCGCAGCATACTCTTAAAACGCAAAGCGTAGGATTTCGTCTGCAATGTTGTTGACCAAACTCCATGCATCAGAAAGCTTCTCACCATAGTTACATATAGCAGTCTACATTCTTGATTAGGACTCCTGTCTTGTAGAATTAGCCTTGACCGCCTTGCTGCAACTTTTTCAGCCTTTCCTACTGCAAATTCAATATGCGCTTTAAGCGTGAGCCTAGTATCGAAAACGATGCCTGTGTATTTTAGAGCCTCCGTCGAAGGTTATTTCTTTGCTTCAAACACTAATTTTGGCCACTTCTGGTAACTTTCTACTGCTGATCTAGACTGCATCGGTTCTCTGGTGTGCCAGCTCTAGCTCCTTAACAGTTCATATGTGCTGCAATTTCACGCAAATTATAACCAAATGTCAGTGCTCTCTTTTTTTACATCTTTCAAGTATGTACATACAATACATTCAAAGTAAATACATAAGTATGTACGTACGAAGGCATGTGTGTAAATTTACACACATAGATAGTAATGAACATTAATAATAAACTATGAATGGCACATAGTAACTGTAGAAAATTTCGAAAACAATGCAACTTGATAAGCAACAACAAAAGCCTAGGATGTTTTATTGACAACAAAAAACAAAACTGAAAAGGCTTAAATAAGTGTAATGTGCATTGATAATAAAGGCGAGCGGTCGGTCACTGATACACTTGTGACACCGGCAATGACAATCAAATGTGAAAATGAAGTCGTTAGTATCCGGAGCGATAATCGCATTGATAATACGTATTGTTTACTGTCTATTGTAAGCCAGCGATGAATGTAAGGAATTTATGTAAATATAAACATACATACGAGTACACAGTCACATACATTTGTGTGCATTTATACTAATACAAAGTATGTATGTACATCCCAGCAGGGAGAGCTACTAGTTGTGAAGTAGAATGCTATGTACCAGTTAGCTTGTCAGCTCAACCAGTTCGCGTGCCATACTTTTTCTGCGCTAGCGAGTGCTATTTTTAACATGCCGTCGAAATGTCAATTACTTCCATTTCGGTACCCGATACCGATTCAATACAGTAAACCTTCGTCATAATGTACATTTAAAGTATGGAAAAATAATTATTTCGCCTAAAAACACAAAAGGTACAAATAAGATGATGCTTTTCTCAAAAGATGAATAATGTGGAGTTGAGTGAAGCTTGTGGTCACAAACAACGCCTTCTTGTACTTATCGCAACAGTCTTACCAACTGCAGTTGTTGTTGTGGCAACATTATTCGAATTTTTTATGGGACTTCCCTCTTCGAAGAAAATTTTTATGATTTGCATTGTGGCGACGTCAGCTTCAAGCTCTATAAATTGTAGTTGGGTATATTTTTGGAACACGGGAACGTGAAATTTATCTCTGTTCCCCCATTCTGGTTTTTATCGTATCACTGTCATAAAACCTATACGGAAAATGTATACACAAAAATTTACTCACAACTATATTTAGGCCATATTACCCCCATGGGCGAGGCTCCCCTGAAGTGGTTTGAATCCGGTTTTTATCGTATCACTGTCATAAAACCTATACGGAAAATGTATACACAAAAATTTACTCACAACTATATTTAGGCCATATTACCCCCATGGGCGAGGCTCCCCTGAAGTGGTTTGAATCCGGTTTTTATCGTATCACTGTCATAAAACCTATACGGAAAATGTATACACAAAAATTTACTCACAACTATATTTAGGCCATATTACCCCCATGGGCGAGGCTCCCCTGAAGTGGTTTGAATCCATATTTTTGGCTGTTATTCGCTCTTATTAGAAATTTCAACATATCGGTACCGAATATCGAAAGTATTGAATACTTTTCAAATCGATACCCAGTATTGATCAATACATCTGTGTTCGTATGGAAAAGTAGCTTATGTCGAAAGGCTGGCTTTAGTATAAATCGGCATTCGCAGCATACGATTGCGAATGACTCACTGGCGCCGAGCCGTTGAAGAACTGTTTGCAAAAAAACGTGCAAGAAATAGCTCCGATACTAGCAAGTCAATATTCTTATTAAGTCTCATCAAAAAATTCCTTGTCGTTTAAAGAATAAAGGGAATGCCGCATTATACTAAAGCCGGCCTTTCGACATAAGCTACTTTTCCATACGAACACAGACATACTTAAAAGTATCGATTCGCCATATCACTACACGCGACATCAAGGAAAGCAATTAACAACGTTTTAGCTTTGGTTTTGCCAATTCAAAGGCAGATGTCGCTGATCGCACAAGTTGTTCGAAATTGTCGAACAGGTAGGCCGCCGCTTTAGCTCATACTAGTTTATGAACTGGTATTTACTTTTACTGGCATTTCACTACCGGGATAGTACATATCGACGATTCTCTGCAATAACGAGACAATTCAAAATTAATAAAATAATATTCCTTATTATTGCCTCTAATCCTTGTCTAATCCATGTCTGGGATTGGGGCCCTCCTTTCTTCACGTTTTCGGCACGGAAAATGCTAGTTAGTAGTACCAGACACCAGCATCGAAATACAAAACTACTTGGATGTCTCATAATCAAAAAAACCGAAAAAAAAATTATGATGTTGTGATAGACGTTGCTAACGTTCGTTCCTTCCGAGAAGCCAACATCTACTCGGATTACTACCTTGTTGTAGCCAAGGTCTGTCTCTGTATAATGAAGAACGTGCAGCGCAGCGCAGCGCGATAAAAGTTTGGTGTCGAAAAGCTGCAGTCACAACGGCCAAGCAAATAATTTCGCAATCGACTCTTAGTCCTGCTAAAACAAGAAACTTCTCATCACCAGTGAAACACCAGCTCTCAATCACTTCGTTCCGCTGCGATAGATGTGGTGTAGCATCCTCGTGGAAACAATCGATGTAACGAAGAGTTGCATTTCTCAGCCACGGAGATATACGCAGCATACAAAGCCACCCTGCAAATAAAAGCGAACCGAGCTATTAATAAATGATGCCAGGGAAGTAAGAGGGGACGTCTTATCAAGAAGAAGAAACGAGTGACAGTTAGGCGTGAATTCCAAGTGCTCAAGATGCTGGCAAACAGTAATTTCCTATCGGAAAATAAGTCAGCATTTAGATGGTTTCAAGACTAGGGCTACTTCCTGCTCTGACACTTGCCTATGCTTTTGGGTGGCGACAACAGTCGCACATTTTGATGAAGTGGAATCAGACAAATATATATCGACGATGACAATATAATGCGACAGGGCCACGGAGTCAACGGCCATGCACCGGCTCTTAAGCAGAATTTGATCTCAAGAATGGAGATCCTGCTGTTTATGCCAACTATCGCGAGTTAAGCCTACTTAATATTGCTCTTCCGAATATGGGCTTTATGAGGGTGGCTTTTCAGGCAGGGAAACTCCATAAATCCTCGAAACGAAACGACTCTCGAATCTAGGCAAACAAACTGCGAAGATTCGCGCGAAGAGTGGCGATGAGCACAACCTTCAGCTCCACCCAATTTGGGAACGACCTCTCCGCGTCATTCGGGACCAAACGAGGTTTTACACAACACAATTCACAGTTTGGCTTCAAGAGCCAAAAATCTGCCCCGTCCCTGGTATATATGATGATGGACCGGTGGAAAGATCCTTCTACACGGCTCGCATGGATGGACAACGAAAGCAAGGTTGCTCACAAACACAATGAAAGAACCAAGTGCAGAAGGTATAAGAGACTGGCGTAACTTCGCAAAAGATGTGCACATACCTTATTTTCTGAAAAATAGCAGCCAAGGTCTCCTCTCATTCGCAAGTTTTTCTGTGAGAAATTCGCAGTGGTCATGCCAAGTGTACAGCGTACGTAGATATGATGGATGATTGTACAAACGTTTACATATGCAGTTATAATAAAATATGCACACATTGCGCATTTCATGCAAAAACATAAATTTTAATGGTTTCCTTGAATTAAGTATGTGTGAGCATAACATTTATTACGTTAACTAATTGCTAGTATAATTATAGTTCCACATTACATCACAATTATAGTATTTAATTTGAAAAAGGCCAAAATATGCCCCGCATACATATGTATGTAAATATGTAGGTAATGTCACTCACATGCGTGCGAATACTCATGTAATTATTGATGCGCTTGTACATATGAAAAGAAGACATACGTACATATACATACATATAAACATTTATGCACAAATCTCACATAAAATGCTATTTCATTACCACTAGTGTTTGTTAGGTTTTTAATTATTTTTATAAGCATACGCATTGCATAACGCAATTACAGTAGGGGTATTCACGATCCGGTGCATACTGTCTAGCATGGTGCATAGATAGCATAAATATCATGATTGTGTATAAGCAAATTCATGTGTGCAATAACGATAGGGGTAATCTCGAAGTCATGCAGAGCCCCAGAACGGTGCACGGTTTTACCGTTTTGTGAGAATCCCCCTAACTAGCTCATACAGCGAGAGTACAACCCGATCTGTTTTGCAATGGCCATCCTGATCTTACTTTATGTTTCTAATTAGTATCAGTTAGCAAGAATAAGACACAAGTGCTATACTAATCTGGGCTATAAAACGGGGTACATCGCTAATATAGAAGAATGTATTGCTAGTTGGTCGAATTGGCTACTTTAAGCACTCCAATTAGCACTAACGCGTATCGTTTTAAAACCACTAAACAGCAAAACAATGAAGTTGCAGTGTGTTAATATCACGTATGTCTGTAAAACTACAGAAGATGGGTTTGCCTAGAAGCCTGATTCTAGTCCTACATGGTGCTGGGCAATCACAGAGCCTATACTCCACTGCACAAAAAACTCCTCTGCCTCTGAGACATCAAGAGCCGACCCATTCGTGGTCAGCTCGTCAGCCATATCGTTGCCAAGATTTCTGCTGTACGCCGCCACCCAGATCAATGCACCGACATGCATGCCAGCTAAAGCCATAACGTTCTCCCTGCAATGAGTTACTATGCTGGAGGTGATGCTTACAGAGCCAAGTGCTGCCTGACTATACGAGAAAATAGGCTAGGATTATTTTGCACGCCTCTTTGATGGAAAAAGACATATGCCTGAAAAACACTGGCCGAATTTGGTAATCGAATAGACTCTTCGATTTGGAGGTCGGTTGAAAATATTCCTGCCTCTGCGCCGCAATCCATTTTTGAACTGTCTGTAAAAATGGATACATCGAAGCGTCCTTCCTTGATGGAAGTTTTTCTTGAAGAGAAACGAAGGCTCAGTCAGGCCTTCTCGAATGCTTGGGTCGTTAAAAGAGTACAGGATACGTCCATGCCCGTACGTACGTTCTTTGTGAAGCACTTTTCTTAATAAAGAGATCAATCGGTGGCAGATAACAAATGACATTCAATGCTACCGTGGGACATGATCTAATCGCCCCGGTAATCGCAATGCAGGCTGATCTTTGTACCCTGCATAACATTGTGTGTAAATAGTTCATCTCTACAGCCTTTTACCAAACCGGCGAACCGTAGGCAATAATTGGGCGTATCACCGCCTTGTACATCCATAGCATGAGATCAAGTATTAGGCCCCACTTCATACCTAGAATTTTCTTGCGGAAATAGAGAGCAACATAGGCCTTTTTTACTCGATGCTCTGTGTTCATTTTGTAGTTTACCCAAATACTTGGCGCAAGGAGAAAGAGGAAGAGTATCTTAACATGTTACTGTTTGTGAATTAAAAAATTCGAATTCAGTACTTTTGTTTTTATTTTCATTCAGAAATATGTATGTAAGCCACTGCTTTTGAAGGTGTTATTTTCTCTACAGGGTTAACTCACACACATAACTTAAAGCTTAAATACCTGTGCCTGTGGATATGTATGTATAACATCCATCTCAAACGCTTGTTCGCAACTGTTTTTTCTTGCTGACATTTCCAAAAGCAATTTATGTGCTCATAAATCATACATGCTTTACTCAACGCTATCCATTTCTATGCTATAATTTTACAGCATCATCATCATGAATTACTTTTCTACTCGCCATTTCAATTTTTTCTTGTGCGGCCATTAAATTATTTAGAAAAACACAAAAGTCTGCTTTATATATAGGATTAGTGGTAATCCCTTCACTCTTTTCTTAGATAACCCGATTGAAAATGTTAAAGGTTACATAAATAAAATTCAAAGAACTGTGAACTCTACGTGGATGTGTGTACATACCGATGGTCCTCTGGAATAATGACACAACTAAAAAAATAAAAATAAAATAAATAAAAATACTTGCCATTGAACACAGCCACATATTTCTAACCCTTTTTAATCCACGTCGAATTCTTACTAAATTATTGTGACTACTTTATAAAGATTTAATAAGAATTAGACAAGAATTAGTATGAAAGGATTTTGTTTTTAGTTGACAGGAATTTTCCTACACAGACTATACGTATAAACACTGTGAGTATAGTTATCGAGCATTGCGCCGAATTCAGAGCTGATTTGCATCTGATATTTATCTATATGAAGAGAATGCCTTTGGCCAGGTGCCCTATAAAATCACCGCTGTTATTAAATCTAGGTACGACAAAGCTAGGTGTCATGTCCTACACAACGGGAAGCTATCGAAGCGCGGAGTGGATTTACAGGGCTCTCGTCATTTTAGTGATTGGGGATGTGCTAAACGCTGCCTTGAGTCCTCAACTGCGGCACATTGACTACGCCGACGACATTGGGTTTTTAGCTCACCGTGTTTCTGATATTTTTTAACAGGGGGCAACTACCTAAACACAGAAGCGAAAGCGGCAGGTTTCCTCCTCGGTTTCAGTCCAGGAACCATCATATCTTTGCAAGCATCCAGGGGCTCTGGACAACACGTGAGAGTGTCTTTCTGAGCCTGACTCTCTCTGCGACAGAAGCTTCTTGTACTCCCGTAGAGTTTGCTTGTAGGTCTCTCAACGTCCCTCATTACCAGACGAAGTGGCCTGGTTGAAGGTTTTCCTGTAGTTCTTGCGTAAATTTTTAATTTCTTCATACCACCAGGGCGGCTTTTTCTTACTCGAGTACATCTTTTTTGGGTGTTAACAAGGTCTACTAGGCTTTGCTACAGGCCCGCGTGAAGCGATCGACCAGATATTGCAACTCCACTGGGACCATACAAATCAAAGTTTCAAACTTTGGCGTATGCAGTTTTATAGTCCACTCTATTTTAGTATAATATAGTGCGAGTTTGAAGTGATTAAGAATTCGTAATGATTTTGAATACTTGTTTTGCTAACGGTGCTAGGCATTTTTATCAAAAAAAAAGAATTTAAGCATACATAGCACATACGTACCTACATCCACACGAAAACATACGAGTACATTTGTTGAAGCTATCTAACTACATATCAACTAAAATTATTTCCGCAATTTAAAACTAAAATGTGTTGAGCAAGTGACAGTAATGAAATTTATAAATTCATAGTTTTGATAAACCGAATTAATTTATGCGAAAATACAAAGAAAAACACTATGAACATGCGCACATACATATTTACATACATATGTATACATATATACATATATACATGTCTGCAGAATTTTAAATTGTAGGCGAAAAGATAAGGCCGTAAAACAGAAAACAAGTTCACATATGTTCGCGAAATCTAGATTGAATTGATTCTTTTATTCTAGCGAAAAATTTTTTTACGAGTTAAGAGAGCATCGACTTTTAACCCCAGGTGAATATTTTTACTTGATTTCAGTGATGTGAATTTTGTTAGTTAAACACGGCTATGTTTTGATTTAAATGCGAGGTTATTGGCAAACTAAAATACATACAGATGTATGTGCATATGTTTCTATTTATTTGGGTTTATATAAAAACACTTGAGGCACTCAAATCTTCATTGCCTGTATATTCCGTTTAGCTGCCTATTCGCTTATGTGCATTTTCCGTTTACGTGCACAATTTTGCCAAAATACTGCTTCGCAAAGACGAAAATTTCACTTTTAGCTTCATTTTCGCTTAGCCAACCTTCTCCGTTTAACAATCCAGTTTTTGAAGAAGATTTCTTCGATTTGTACGAAAATTACTCCGCCTACCATATGGGTCAGTCCATATCAAACCAACAAATGCACCAAGTACAAATGCCCGTTTTTGTGGCCAAAATTAATTACGGCTAAATAAGTAGAAGATTTTTGTAAAAAAAAATATTTTAACCCTTGACGGTCGAGGGGCCTAAAGAGGACAGTTTTTAACTTGTAGTTTTATTAAAAATAACTTAATGCATTTTTTTTTTAATTAATATGAAAAAACAAAATGTGCCAGTTAGTTATAAAACCCATTAGCCAAACATAAAGTTGTTGGAACATGTTGCCAAATTATACTAATTTTAATTTACCGCCTGAAAAGTCTGAATTTCTTAATTTGCAAACTGACATGATAACTAAAAGGAGTAACCTTTGCACCAACAAAATTGTAAGCAGCCTTTTGTTTCCTATCTTTATTGACTTCTCACCTCCAAACGGTAAATAGTTCACTACGCAGTTCAGTACAAATCCTACGAAAATAACTGTTTTTTTCAGAAATCGCCATTAGCTCAGAACATATAATATATTTTTATATATAATGCTTTTATTCTTTAATAACTCTGTCTTAGCCAAACCTAGCCAAAATTTCGTACCCCTATATTAAGTTAGGACTTAAGAAAATAACTTGTCAATATGTGGGTGGCATATAATTGTGATAGACACTTTATTTAGCTTTGCGGTTCAGAAATTGTTAAATCATATTTTTTAAAGCTATTTAAAAGTTATTCAGTTTTTAAATAATTTTTATGATATTTACTGCGGATTCGCGCACATTCCGATGCGTTCACTTAAAAACGAGTTATATGGTTTTATTCATAAAGAATAAAATAGATTTATACTTAGAGTTCTATAAAGTGACATTTTTATACAAATTTTTGACTTAAAAAGCAGCTAAAGTCTTCTTTATTTTTTATGAATTTGGGTGTTAGAATTAAAAATTCAAAAATTGTTTTTTTCTGTATTATTTGTATGAAAAAAATAAATAGATTCGATTTTGAAAGTCTCTTTTTCACTGCCCCGAAAATATTTCAAAACAACTGCAAAAAAAATTATAATTTTTCTTTAACCAGTCTAATGTATATGTTGAGGTTTTCTGATTTTGCTGGTTCCGACAAATGATTAGTAATTTATAAAAAAGCGCCCGCTTACCAAATTTCAGTCGGATATCTCGAAAACTGAGGGACGTACTTGCGTTCAAAAATACAGAGAGGCGGACATGGCTAAATCGATTCAGCTCGACGTGATGATAATTTTTTTCGGTTTTTTTTTTTCACTTTTAAAGTTGCGATGGAACGAGCAGCTGATTCTCTGAATTCGGTATTCAAAAATTTTCACACCTGCAAGTCGCTTTGGACTTTCCATTTACGTAATGTCTGGACACAGTTCGCATATTGCTGACCGGTGCACAATTTCCTCAAATTAAAAAGAGTGAAAAAAAACAATAAGCAAATCGATTTCAGTATTTAAAAATTTTCAATATTTTCTAGCATAAAAACAGATTGCCCAAATGAAATTCGCGAAAATTTTCAATAGCAAGCTATTAATCAAATCTATGAGATAAAAAAGAAATCGTAAACATTAAACGCATTCACAATTCAGTGGTAAAAGCTGCGGTGTTATAATTAAACATTTGTTTATTTTTGTGTTCTATAGTTTGTTGATTAAGTTTGGTCTTTGTTATAAACCATATGTCTAGCACATTATTTTTGTGAATACAAATATTCCCATGGAAATCATTAATTTATGCACAAACAATTGTGGCTGTACACACTACAATTGTTTATACTAATTCCAAATGTATTTATGTAATTGTTTATATGGTAGATTCTTTTTGCCAAATTACTGTACCTTTGCTATTGCTAGTACTATGATAAACTGTCTGGACAAAAATAAAAATAAAATTGTTTAATGTGTCTGTAGAGAGACCTCAACAGATGGCTTGCATCAATTAGTCAAACGGGAACCGTTCAATCGGCTGTGTATCCAATGGGATGATAAAAAGCAGACTGTGGAAAACTCAGCGATAAATATTTTGATTTTTCTACAAATAATCAAGATCTATTGATTTCTTAATGTTGTGAAGCCGGCCGTAATTTCACATGAGCGCAAAAATAGTATTCGCATGTATACACTGAGCCAAAAATACAATGGCTTTTGTTTTTCAAACAATTTATGGTTTCATATTTTCAATAAGTCAATAAGCCGATTGTAAGAAATTTGATTCAAGTTGAACATTTGAGAACAACTTCGTATGTAAGACAGTGGCTGAACGTGCAGAGGTGCTTGCTCTTTATTGTTGGCTTCCAGCAGTACGAATACCGTCAACGCGATACAGGATTTTATTTTTTTTCTGTTTTTGGTTTTTCTTAATTACGAAAAAGCCTCTGTGAAGGGCAGGACCAAATCAAACGGCGAAGAAAATTGATTCAACTAGAACATTTGAAGACACATGTTAATATTAACCAAAAATCACGTTGATTCCTTATCATGTTTTGAATTTGATAATATTAACCAATTTTTGGTTGATCTTTCTCTCAGTGCAGCAAGCCACGGGCTCTATGAATAGGAATTTTCATATTTAGTACTTTGTCTGAACTCACATTCTTTGTGGATGATACAATGTTGGCGCCATGATTGAGCCTAGTTTTAAACAACTTAAGTCCAGACCCACCTACCGACATTTATTTCGACCCGCTGAACCTATCCGAGGTCCGTTTGAATCGTGCGCCCTAAAAATTTCGAGTGAATTGCGAATTGTTTGTAATTTTTTCACAATTTTCGCAATTAGGTCGAAATTTAGGAGGCGTACGAGTCAAACGGAGTTCAGATTCGGATTCAGTGGGTCGAAGTACGTGTCCGTATGTGGGTTTGCTTAAAAGCGCACACCACTTTTTACGTTTGAAAGAGGTCAGAATAACCGAACTGACGTCATTTTGATCTAAATTTCCTTGGATCGAGACCTGTTTATAAACAAAAAGTATATCATACTTTGAGTACTGTGTATTTAGCTTTATCTACCACTTTTGTTTCTGGGACACAAGGTCATAGGAGGATTGAATAAGCAGATAAGCTTGCCGGAATAATAGGGAACAAACTAAGAATAGTTACTAATATCTGGCTTTTGTGATCGAAATATTACTTGCTTCTTATCGAATAAAAGTTTTACGCCGCCTCCGAACGGATTTATTGGATGTTGCTCGAACCTAACATCGAACCCTCGATATACGGAGGGGTAGTGTGCACATCTATCTTCTCGACCAGGTCGACCGCCGTTTGCCACTTCGAAAATTGCTACAGTCCTTCAGATAAGCCCCAATAATTTTTACATGGGGTGATCGGCAAGGTTTATTTCTTACTTTTCTTGCTTTTATACTTCCATTTGGTTGTACTTAATAGGAGCAGTTACCCCTTTCGAGTTATAATCTCCTATTTCTAATAGGCATAAACTGCAGTTAAGGCTTGGTGGAAATGAACTATTATTTTGGAAAAAAATATCTGGCTTCCCTAGCAGAAGTCCCAAAAAGAAATGTTGAATTAATTCGATTACGATTGCGGCGATTCGAGCCATGTGCTGCTAAAACTCCTGAGTACTTTTAAAATTAATGCAATGATGCTCTAAAGAAATTAGGCGGGCAATCAAGCCCAGTGCTAGAACAAATATACTTTATTTTCACCAAATAACTTTTGGAGTAAGGATGTCGATTCTTAAAACCTTCCTTTGTGCTTATTATCTTCAGTTCCTTTCGTGCTGTCATGGTCATTTCTTTAATTTGCATCTCAGTTTACTAATTGTTATTATTTATGTGTACCATGTGACATCCCTCAATCCGCATTCTACTCTTATGGCTCTGTAAGGCAAGAGGCACAGCGCAGCTCCCTGAAAATAAAAACAAAGAAGAGCGTCTACACAGAGAAAAATGTAACATATAGACACAAAAAGATTGTCCCTATGAAAAGTTTCTAAGCTAAGAGATAAACTTACCATCATTACTGATGTTAATTCTGACTTTGCAATTTAATACAAAAATCGTCTATCAAGCGTTACACAAGGTCAGCGTTAATAACACCGATGACAGTTTAGTCTTAGGTGGATTTTTATATCAGAATCTCATTTCTGTGAAACGATAGAGATAGAGGGTGTTGAATATAAGCCCTCGATATATAACCTAATAAAAATGGAGAAAATTCCTTTTTGATTTCATTGAAAAGATAATTCCACTAAACAAAATAAGAAGGCTTTCTTCTTGAAGAAGAACCATAGATACCTTTTTACTTTTACTCTGGTTTCTTAGGTGGTTTTCAATAAATTTACTTAATTCGAGGTCGGATCGTTCGAAACCCTACTCTTTGCGCATATATGTATATATAGTTTTTGTACATACATACATAAGTGGCAACATTCAAACGATTTGCGTTGTTCATGCTGTTGAAGCCACAAAGGCCAAAACTCTCGCAACCAAAGCCAACCATTCAACCCAACTTCATCGCAATTGCACAAAAGAACCGAGGAAATGGAAAAGTTGAAAAGCAGCAGCAACCACATTCCTGTTGTCGATCATTTTTCGCATATTTTCTTCTTGATTAGTTTCCGGCTTAAGGCATACAGGTGCTATCAAGCGGAAAACGCATGCAACGACAGCGACAGCAATAACAACTGTTGTAGCACAGCTGCAACAAAACAACAATAACAACAAATAAAGCCGCAAAGAATTAAATGTCGAGGAAGTATTAAGTTTGCAATGTTTCGCTGGCAGTTAGATGCATATGTATGTACATAGGGTGGTCCTTAAAAATCAAATGAACGATTTTTTTTAGTCTCTCTCCCTCTCAATCGGCAATACCACGGTCCAGATATCACATATAAATTTTGGTCCCGATTGGAGTCGGTTAAGGCGTGTGGGAAAGCGGTCAAATGCCAGATGCCTCTATGGAGACTCAAAAAATTAAAAAATATTGTTTTCATTTAATACCCAAAATCGTTACTACCATACTCGAAGATATCACATATAAATTTTGGTCCCGATTGCAGTCGGTTAAGTCATTTTCATAGGGTAATTTGCACATTGCCTCCTGTGCGACACGCCTTAACCGTCTCCAATCGGTACCCAAAAATTTATATGTGTTATCTTCGACTGTAGCAGCATCGACATAGGGGTTTAGGCTTAGGAAATCGGATGTAAAAATTGCCTTCCTACATTTAAGGACCACCCTAATGTACATACAGCAATCGTCCGTCCACATAGTAGTGTTGCATGCAACAGTCAAGTAGTCGCACAGTCAGCCAACCATTTAACCAGTCAACCAACGGTTGTGATTCTCGTTTTCCGCATCATGCCACAAGCTATAGCAAATTTTTTTTTTTCAGCGGCAACGACAAAGGTAAGATGTTTGCAACATATGCAGTTATGTAGCGATGTTCGTACATACATACATATGAATATAGGCACATTTGTTTCACCGATTGCCCAGTGCTTGCAACACCATCAGTATTATATGTATGCAGTAAGAAAATGCATGCCACAGCTGCTGTAAAATAGCAATTTCACGTTTTTCACGCTCTTAACAAGTGTGCATGTGTATGCGTACTATGTACGTTTGTATTCGCGCCCATAGCTTATCTGTAACGATGCATCGTGTTTTCAATACACAGAAGCTAGCACAATTAAAAATGTTGCATGCAACATGCACAGATTTGCAATTGCAGATGCACCACATCCAAACTACAATCGGCAAAGTGAATCTTCTCCAAAACGCGCTAGCTTACTTATGAACATTAAGGTGGTCCAAAAAACATTTGCGAGATATGGCTCAGGGTACCGTAAAATATTTTTCCTTTTGCTAAAAGTGCTGCTGCCACAAAATTTTACGCATCTAAGTATAAATTTAGAGGATGCTCATGAAATGTTTATATTTTACTATATAAGTATTTTTTACCTAATGCTGACTACACACGAGGCAACCGTTGCGGCAACCAAGGCATGTGGCTTCGACTGTTGCCGCGTGTGTAGCATTGTTGCACTTGGATATTCATGTTGCCGCAACCGTCGCCCGAAAATTAAAATATTTTAATATTTTGTATTGGTTGCCGCTTCGGTTGTATCGTGTGTATTTGTTTAGAACATTGAAAACAATTGCACTGAAAAAAAGTGTTTTTTGAAAACAAAATTTTCTTCTGTATGTATGTATATTTTAAGACATACCTGCTTTGGTTGCCTTTACGGTTGCTCCGTGGGTATTGATTAAGAAAAACAGGTTGCTTCAACACGTTGCTTAAACGGTTGCCTTGTATGTAATTAGCATAAAAATATTTCTAATTTAAATTAATTGTAAAAATATTTCAAGTTTCACTTGTCATGGCAACAGTAGCTTTTTATAAAAAATCACCAACATTTTGGTCGGTTTCAAACGGAGGTCTCCATATTGGTTACAGTAGAAAATTGTAAGTTAAAAAAAAAAATTGGAGTGGATGCGCCTTTTTTCTTTGACCACTCTAATGTACATACATTCGTATTTACAAATAAACATACATTCATACGCTCTCGTTCTTCAATGCATATGCAAAATAGGTGTGCATATGTCAGTTTGGTTGCGTTGCAACAAGCAGTGAATTGTTAAGGTAAATGTTGCATGTAATTGCAAAAACTGTACATTCACCCGCTGGCATGCAATCTGCTGCTTGCAGAGAACTGAAGTAGAAATGCAGCTGCACATTTGCTGAATTGGTCGTATTGTGTTGCATTTGCACCTGCTTTTTTAATTTACATATGCAAGTACTTATGTATGTATGTATATATAAGTAGTTGCATATTTATGTATGTATGAATGTATGCTGCTGATGATAAGCGATCAACCTTTACAACAGGCGAGAAAAGCTGCATTTCATCCACTCAGCTATGATTTTTTATTATGTAGTTCTTTTTCAGCGGCAGCTTTCTTCGAAATTGTCATAATTTTCTTTACTTATGCAAATGAGTACGTGCATACATACGCACTTATACATATATGTACATATGTATGTGACTACGAAGAGGCTTCACACTTAATTGAATGCATCAGTTTCGAAATATTCCAAAATCGGTGAGAAAATTAAATTTTATGAACATTTGAGGAAATAATAACTTCAAAGACAATTTAACGGTTTTTGGCACAATCAAACAAATGTATTTTGTTTCTGACATTTGGTGCTATACGCTTGCACAAACTTACTAATGCAGCGATACTCAGTTGCATTTCGCGCATTGCCGCTCGACATAACCGGCCATGTGGGTCAACAATCAGCCAGCCGTTTGATGCAGAAATTCGAAAAACTTGTCTCGGTGCAAACTTGAAATCACCCGTGCGTCTTCGCTCAGTTCTTACGGCCGAAAAGATTGCTGCTGTGGAACAATGTGTGGACCAGGCCGCGGTAACCTTTTATTTACAATGTGTGGTGAACATTATTGTGACATGATGACAATCTATTTATGGTCTGAGTTAGATGATGTTCCTACTATGCGCCATCCCACGAAGCAATGAGGTCAAATGGCCGCCGAGATTATGCGATTTGACTCCATTAAATTTCTTCCCCTAGGGGTACGCAAAAAGTATGGTCTATGCCAATGGTCGGCATACTAACACATTCAATCAATCCAATAAGTGAGACTGTGTGCGTTAAATACACTGCTCAGCTACCTCTCTTCGTATACGTGTGAAACACACATTTGCTCAGAGAGCGCTCGCTCAGTGAGCTTTTTGGCCTGCCGACCACTGGTCTATGCCAATAAGCCTGAGACTATTCCAGAGCTTAAGAACGAAATCATAAGCCTTATAAATGATATATGAGCAAATTCCACGAGTTGTTTTTTTTTAGTATCACACCCTTCTCCCGGCAGAAAAAGCTAAAGCATACTTCTGGCATTTTCTTTAATCCATCGAGTTTCAGAATAAAATACAATATATATATATATATATGATTTTTTCCAGTGACAATGATTTAGGCCGATTAGTACCGAAATTACTCATTTTTTTCATTGTCACTGGAAAAAATCATAATTGTTTTTTTTAATAACTTTGGTAAGTCTTCAAATAGAATGTTCATGTTTGAGGCAATGGACGTTGGCAGCAAACACAACAAACATATCTGTGAAACTTCATGAGAGCACCACGAAATTAAGAAAAACTGGCAGCCTGCAGGATATCTGTCGCAGTTATTTTGTAATTTTTGAAATTTTAAATTTTTTTTAATTGTAATAATTTAAGTTCCTTCAAAAAGTTGTAATTAACCATGAAAATGTTCTTCTTTCCAAAACGAACGAATGTAGTGTAATAAGAGTAGTCTCTTACCGAATGAAAAAAATTACAGTGAGTCAAAGATGGCTATGATTAGCGAAACTAAAAATCAACTTTTACACTTTTTATTGGTGCAATCGAAATTCGTTCTAAAATTGTTATATACAGGAAGAAAGAAATATCTATGTGCTTAAGGAATACTGTGAAAATATCTTGAATGCCAATCTCTTTTAAATAATATGGCTTTTAAGTTAAAGCGTGCGAGTAAACTCGTTAGATTACTTCGCATGGTGCCACGGGCGTATACGTTACATACGCAGCTACAGGTATATGAGCATGAGTGGTTATTTTTTACCTTTTTTAGTGGGGTTTATATTTTTTAAGTATTCATTTAAACAAAATTTCGCGAAGGAATCTTGATCTTTATACAAAATTGAAGATAATAAATTTTCTAAGATAGGGGAACCACCACAACCATTTTCGACCAAAACACGTTTTTGTCGAAAAATGTAACCACTCGTGGGGTTTGCTCATATGTATGGGGATGCAACTGTCAAACTTGTTTTGGATTCAATTTATCCATTATTTTCCAATATATTTTTTTTTTTTACTGATCATGACTTTTTATATTATCCATTCTTTGGGAGAGCCCTCAAAAAATTTCACACTTAGCTTCCAGGGAATAAGCGCGGATATAGGTAGGCTAATTATATACAGGGAAATGCAAAGGTATTTTTCCAATTGCATTTCAAAAAACTGCATTGGTTGAGAAATATTACCGTTTTCATTGAATTTAGCTAGGACTTAAGAAATTGAAAAATATCGTAAACCATCGATACATAGATATATTTTCTGGCGATGTATTTTAGAATTGATGTCGAAACATCGATGTTCAGTGTTGCCAGATCAGGGGTTTTCCCCCCTAGATTCAGAGGCTTTTGACTACCCTTGGGGTAAATTTAGGGGGAAGCTTTAGAGGAAATAAAATGCGTTTAGGAGAAATTCAAAAAGGATTTTTGGGAGTAATCCGTTATCAATGTAAACAGTTTTATATACATAAAACCATATCTTCAAATTCAGCTACCAACGCCAACGCAAACCGATGCATTTATATTTAAGGTTGCCTGCAATGCAATTCGAACCCTAAATATCAGGAACTCAACAAATTGTGGCAAGCATCTGTGCACACTCAGCTATAGCCAGACATATAAATGTGCTTTCAAATGTTGAATTTTAATCAACACCACGGCACACGATTAGTGCGTTTGTGCAGATAAACATCCCTGCAAAAATTTGAGGACCAGGGGGTCCACTGGGTCGTAGTTTTAAAGTATGTGCAAATGGACCAGGTTGCATACTAGGAACTTGTTATGCTGACCTGGACCACTTCAAACGTACAAACATAATATATGTGCTGAACACCACATCTTCGTGACCCATCGGCAATATGATTCGGTTGCCGAATGTGCCATGGTCCAAAAGGAGTAGTTTTCTACGTGGTCCCGTGTTATGCAGCGTTGGACCAGAGGTGGTCAGGTCCAATGACATCGCAATGTTAATGTTACCATTTTTTCTCCATATATTTGGGTCATTTTGGTTACTAGTGTTGGTTACAAGGTAGCGTGGTCCTGTACTAGTACTTAACCTAGTTCCACTTTTTGCAGGGATGTACTATGTTTGTATGTGCGTGTTGTCACCGCTCTGCATGCTTGGTATACATGCCCTGCAGGGAAAACGCGAACTAGCTAATCAAATTTCTAGTGCCGTATTAGATCTTTATGGCCAACAACGGACCAGCCCGATAGTAAGTAGATCCACACCAGTCCAAAAACGGTAAAATGTGGTATTTTAAAAAAAATATATTTAATTTCACTTTTCACGAATTTAGAACTATATCGGAACCATCGGTACAGGGATGCAGTGGGGGGCTTCTTTACTTAACATAGATGTGTGTTTGACGGCTTCTTCGTTCAAATACGCTTTCATTCTGCACTTCTCAGATACTTTTTCATAGCTTGGTAATACAAAACCAAAAATGTGTGTTAACATTTTAACATCTTGTGACCTTCTGGAATCTAGCTAATAACAGCAATCACTTTGGCAAACTCAGCTAAAGCCAAAGATATGTGCACGACATTTCTTACAATCACTCAGCAAATTTAATTTCAAATTGAAAACAAATTTCTTTGAAAATAATTTAAAATCGAACACACGGTTCCTTAGGTTGAACAGAAAAGTTGCGAGTAGGTCCTCAGATCGCAGTATCTACCTATACTGAAAAGCGCATAGACTACAAAGGAAACTCCCAGAGGGTCTTTTATTGCTTATTTTGCGGACTAGGAATGTTTGTAAATCAAAAAATTACTTTGGCTTTACTAAGAATTCTGTCTAAATGGAAGATCTAGCCCGTCGCTTCCAAACTTACCCTCTCATCAATTATAAAGGCTCAGTTATGCATACTTGGAGTTGCATTAGAGTTGTAACATAAGGAATCTGTTAAATGAGCTTTGCGTGTAAGCGGTTACTCAATGCACAGCATTACACATGAAGGGGTTAGAATCAAAAGGATCTAAGTAGTTTTGAAACTTTTTTGAGATAATTAATTTAATTTTGAGATAAATCTGGGTAAATGCATTTGAAATAATTCTTGCCTAAATGAATGCAGGTTAATTAACTAATTTAAATGAATGTTACACTTTGTCGCCACATAAACACTATAAATATTTAACTATACAAATATGGGTATAACTTATATTTTCAAACGTCACTTAACCTCTTCTGATTCTAACCCCTTTATGTGCGGATTTCTGTTTGTTTTTGGTTTCTACGTAAAAATGGCATTCTAACGGGTGATTTTTTAAGAGCTTGATACCTTTTTTTTTTAAAAAAAACGCATAAAATTTGCAAAATCTCATCGGTTCTTTATTTGAAACGTTAGATTGGTCCATGACATTTACTTTTTGAAGATAATTTCATTTAAATGTTGACCGCGGCTGCGTCTTAGGTGGTCCATTCGGAAAGTCCAATTTTGGGCAACTTTTTCGAGCATTTCGGCCGGAATAGCCCGAATTTCTTCGGAAATGTTGTCTTCCAAAGCTNCAGTGCAAAGTATGCACAACGAAGACGCTGAGCCCTCTCTCGTCAGATCGTCGGCGACTTCGTTCCCTTTGATACTACAGTGCCCTGGTACCAAAGACAATGTTAACTTGTTCCGTTCTGCCAAGAGTATAAGAGTGCCCAAGCAGCTCTTGGCCACAAGCTTGAAGGTGATGTCCCTGTGAGAACTCGCCAGAGTACTCAATTATCTGTGTAATATGTATTTCTGCTCGGTCTTTTGTTAGGAAGAGTGTATGTACAGCTGTGGTAGTGTGTGTGTGTATGGAAATACTGTACCTATTCTACGTCGCCACTTTTCACCATTCCTCGTGCAGACCTAGCGTCCTTAAAAAGTATTGTACTTCTTAGATGAAAACGAGAATATCTGAGGCGGTTCGGAATTTTAGGGATTAATATCAGGCACTTCCAAAATGTATCTTTCACAAAAAACATGATTCATTTAGCCAAGTTTTTGCAGTATTCTGTTTTCTCTTACAGTGGTTTATATTATAAACTTGATAAGACCTTTGTGGTTTGAGATCTACGAAGTTTGATTCCGTTTTTGGTAGATATAGGTTTTAGCTTTTCTACATAATCAAGAACCAGTAATCATTCGATTTAGAAAATCCAAAAAAAATGCATCTAAACCTCTAATCACCACGTTCTATGCAACTTGCCACAATCCATGCTCCATTACCACTACACACATGCCTTTGGTTGCAATGATTCCCTTTTTATGTTCGATTTCTAAATAATTTTTACTACAGAACTAATTTAAGCACCAATTACAATAACAAAAGGGTAAAATTGTAGACAAGACAACGACAGCTCCGGCAGAGGCGAAAAGTAAGACACAAAGACACAAAGACACTCGTTGCCGCAACAACCAACAAGGTGCCCCACATGAACCATACACCAGCAAAATCATTGCTTTCACAACTTTCATAGTACATTAGCAGATACATACATACATATGTACATATGTACATGCCGACAGCCGCCAAAATAAGAAAAACGAAAAAAACAACACTCAGCCTCCTGTCACAGTGGCAGCCATGGCAAACCAGTTTCCCGCCGCCAACTGCTCAGATGCGCACTCGAATAGAATTTTGCTTTTTGGCGCTCAGAATGTTCGTGCCTCGTATGTTCGCTTGTTGTCTCCATTGAGAATGGATTGTGTTTTTTCATCTATCTAAGTTTTTTTTCTCTTTTTCCTTTTGTAACTTTAACTTTTAACGCATTGGAATTCCCACATGTGTGGCACAAACGCCCGCAAAGCGGCAACGGCAAGCGGCAGCGGCAGCGGCAGCGGTAACGGCAAAGTCAGATGGAAGCAAAGTTCTATACATACTGGAGTTGGGAAATTGTTCATCCGCATTTTTCCCATTGTTTTTGTTGTTGTATTTGGCACGCATGTCATTTCAACATTTTGCTCTTCGCACGAAACATAGTTGTGCTGCTATGCATGTTGCCACAACATTCTTCCAATGTGGTTCTAGTTGTTGTTGTAAGTATGGTGTTGCTATTTGTTGTTAGTGCCGCCGTTGATGTTGCATTGCCATGAGCATTTTATAGGCAACGCGCTGTCAACGCAGTTATCTTAAAAAGTTTTAGCTAACAATGACACCAACTTAAAACGCAACACCAGAGAAAAAACTTCGCTGACACAAAAGACGAAAAACAACCAATGTACATACGTACATATGTATGTATTATCTATGGGCATGAGAAAATATAGTGTACTCGGCGGCGCAGAGCTTCGCAAAGTGGCGAAATTTGTTCGCTGTCAAGCTGATTTCGAAACTAAAAGAGCAGCGAAAAACTTTAAACAAAAGCTACGCTGCGTCTGGGAAAATTCGACGGAGAATGTGTGTGGATTTAAGTAGTTTTCGGGATCAACAACAGTAAGTAATTTGCTGGAAATTATTAAAAATTTGCCGTTTCCCTTGGTTCGGCCCAGAGCGCCTATAAAGTCAGAACAGCTATTGTGTTGAACCTTTGGGCATGTAGCGGCAGCTCCTTTTGATTAAGTGGGTTTTCGACTTGCTGAGCTACATATATCTTCCTCCAGTTGGTGGTACTCAGATGGCAATAGAAGACATTTAGTGGCTGTGTTAGAAAGTCGCTCGTACCCATGGTCCATACTGGAACGGCATAATTAGCTTGATACCGGCTTATAAAAAGTGACTGCTATTTAGATACTTATAGGCGGATGTGGCGGCCAAGCTGATGGAATGGTTAGCGGTGCGCACTACCACTTGGTAGGTCCAGAGTTTGATCTCTGCTCCGAGCAACAACCCATAAAGTTATCTTTCTTGAAAAATGAAGTATGGAAAACAGACAGAATAAATCCTTCATTCCGAGAATATCAACAAATTTATTCAAAAAACTTCTTAAGCTCAGGTAGGTACTAGTCTTTGCAGAATATTAAAGCACTTGTCAAACTGTTAGACCCATGCAGGCTCTGCCTCAGAGAACAGTAAATAACAGACCATATAATATGCCACTGAGGACCTTTTTTCTGGGTCGAGTCCTCACTTCTAACGACGACCCCATTTGGATGCATTTTATATGATGCGCGAATCAGCGCCAAGAACTTTGCAAACCAAAACAAAACTCGACTATGCTTGGGTCTGTGGAGATATGTAACCGAATAGAGTGTTTTTTCTGATCGCTAATATTTATTATGAGGTATTCACAACGGTATCGTAATTCCAAGCTAGATTATTATTGGGGCATTCACGAAGGTGTCGTAAGTATCGTACTGTTGTACGTCGTAAACTTTCATTTGCAGTAAAGGTTCAAGGGTTTTTTTACCACTCAAAATCTACTTAAACATTCGCGAAAGAATTGTCTGCGGAAAACTAGGTAAGGAACCAAAGTGTGATGTATTTTTTTAATTACTAGGCGGAAAACCTCGCCTAAATATTTAAAGCGAACTGCGATTCGGGACTGATTATGGTACATCGAAAGCTCGGGGTTTTCAGCACTAATAAATCTACTCGTACGTATGTATGTAAGTAGTCGTGCATATTGGAACGTGTATACATATCTATGTGCATATGTATAGCATGGAAATTGTAAAGCAAATAGTAACAAATAATATGTTAATAAGAGGCTGTGTGTTGCAAAATATGAAAGAATTGCAAACAATACATTGCAAAGTGCATCAACTCGAAAGTTTTTAAAAGTTTTGAAACTTTCGCATCATTCATGTTGCTCAACAACAAACAAAAACATTGCTACACTTTTTAAAAGAAAACTAGTAAATAATATGTATCGTCTTGGGATTAACGGGTAAGAATCATTCGTGTTTCGATAAGGAATTTATCTGCGGTTCTTTTCTGCATACGACTTGATTTCATATGATTTTATACGATGCATTGATTCGTGTAAACTTAAAACATTTTATTTTGATACGGACGTAAAAAGCGCACATTTAACACGTATCAAATATTTTTAGCATGTCAACGCAATCCGTATTTGAAATGCGAGTTATGAGCCTTTGAACCGTGACTCGGTCCGTGTAGACTCGATCTGATTAGCCTCGCCAAGAACAAAGTAACGGTAATGCTGAATGCGCCATCTTAGCGTTAATTGTGTCAATAGGACACACTTATTTATTGAAACCTTTGGAGTATTTTGTCGCGTAGTGGCAAAAATAAAATAAATGAAATAGGAGGAAGAGGTGGTTCTAAAAATCACAGAAGAAGCGTTGCCTTTTTATCTTCTTGTGGCACATTTGTTGTCCGCCGTATGATGGCAATGGCAAAATCCATCCAATCTACCGCCCTTTTTAGAGTTAACGGCCCGTCGCACAGTGGTGCAATAGCGAAATTGACTTATAAAAAAATGTCTACAGCCTACAATTCACGACAGATTTTTTAATTTAAAGATAATTAAATTCTAAACAGGTTTAAGGAACTTTATTTTGCTATTACACTTTTTTTAACAAAGTTGAAAAAATAACACCTCGCATAAGAAAAATGTTTTTCTTGATTCCAAGGCGATAAATTTCTTATATTTTTTTGTAAATATATATCGTTACCTTAATTCAAAAAGGCCTTAACCAATATTTTTTTTTATTTTACAGGAGAAACAAAAAACATTATATAAAACTATCGAAAATAGGCAGGGCTTCTTAAACAGTGGCATGTAGATCCATTGTTTTTGGTACTAGCACTTTAAAATTTTTATTGAAGGTATATTTTAATAAATCCACAAAATCTGTGAAAACGCGTTTCGAAAAAAGTGTTGGTTAGGGCCTTTGTGAATTAAGGTAACGGTATACATATTAGCTATAATGTGAAAAACATTTTCAAAAGTCGTTTTCGTATATATGTATTGTTTATAATATAAATCGAAATTTTTTCATTTTTTGCAACAAAAATAATATTTGTAAATACATACATATATATCTTGAATTACGAGCAAAATATAAAAAATTCAAATACCTTTCATTTGATATACCACTTGTTTCGATCGATGAACGAATTCTCCAGATATTTTTGGGATCAACTTGTTTTACTTGTAAACTTGTAACTCCTTAACCATCTTTAGCATTTACTTATCTTTTCATTAATCAAAGCATTGTATGTAAATTTGGCGTTTGCACCACCGTGCGGAGCCAAGTTATCGGTCACCAACAATTTGGTGAGTGTTTTTCGGATCATTGCGGAGTTTACGGCCTAAATCGTAGCATTGAAAAGGGAAGCATCCCTGCAATTTTGATTTTATATGATCAATCCTTAAGTGATTTATTACCAGACGTGGTACTGTGGGTTTTCTTAATGTTGTACTTATACATACATAAGTGACAGGAGTGGCACAAAAACTGCAGGCGAATCGGGAAGTGGCGCCAATCAAGGCAATAATACATAATACGCGGAGTCGGCTAAATCTGTAGGGGATTTGGGCTGTAAANACATGCAACATGCCACAATATGTGCATCAACTCGAAAGTTTTTAAAAGTTTTGAAACTTTCGCATCATTCATGTGGCTCAACAACAAACAAAAATATTGGTACACTTTTTAAAAGAGAACAAGTAAATAATATGTATCGTCTTGGGATTAACGGGTAAGAATCATTCGTGTTTCGATAAGGAATTTATCTGCTCAAATATGTAGCTGCGGTTCTTTTCTGCACGCGACTTGATTTCATATGATTTTATACGATGCATTGATTCGTGTAAACTTAAAACATTTCATTTTGATACGGACGTAAAAAGCGCACTTTTAACACGTATCAAATCTTTTTAGCATGTCAACGCAATCCGTATTTGAAATGCGAGTTATGAGCCTTTGAACCGTGACTCGATCTTTTCACTCGATCTGATCAGCCTTGCCAAGAACAAAGTAACGATATTGCTGAATGCGCCATCTTAGCGTTAATTGTGTCAATAGGACACACTTATTTATTGAAACCTTTGGAGTATTTTGTCGCGTAGTGGCGCCAATCAAGGCAATTATACATAATACGCGGAGTCGGCTAAATCTGTAGGGGATTTGGGCTGTAAAATCCCGCAGAAGCACCCAATAGTCTTCTGTGGGTTTGCCTGCATTTTGCTATTAATGTGGTCGGTAGTTTTTTCCCTATTGTGCTCCTCACCCATCCTTTTAGCATCCTGTTTCCAGGTTTAAATAGGTCGCTTGGCGGGTTAAAGATATCCCCGGCAGCTTGGGCGATAGTGCCAGTGGGTGTGTAAACTTTTGGTTGGACCTCACCTCCTCCAACCTCCCCACTCTGTCAGCATGACATGAAAAAAGAAGTGTAGGCAGTAGGGTAATTGAGTCGGTTTTTCCCAACTGCTTTCCTCCGCTTTTGTTTTTTTGAAATCTTGATTTTTCGAATATCGAATAAACCAGATTTTTTGATCGAACAAATCGGCTTCTTTCTTTTTCTGTTACATTTAAATTGGGTACAAGCTAGTATTTAATAGTTCGGTAATTAAAGAGATAACTCAATCAATTCCCTTGGTATTAACGAATGTAAATTAACATTTCAAAGTTCTTACTATATTGAAAAAAACTAACATATTTAAAAGAACTTAAAATGTAAGGGAACTTACAATATTCGAAATTACATATTTTGTATAGGTTAAGAAACAAACACATAAATTATTTTTATTTTTTCAAAAAATTTAACTTCTAGTTACATTTTCAAAAAAAAAGTTTTTTTTTTTCGGCGTAATTTTGCAGAACTTTATTTTACGTTCTTAGGAACTCTAGACCTTTTGAAAAGCTACTCAGAACACTTTTAATTTTAATTTTCTTTTTTCAAACATTTAACTTTTTCGGCTTTTTTTGACATTTTCGACGTTTTGTATTTTTTTCGAACTTTTTCATTCCGAAACGACACGATTTCGACATTTTCCGTTTCGGTAAAACATTATTTCGAGATTTAAGAAAAAAAATTTAAATTTCGTACGGATCCCAATTCAAATATTTAGCTATTCAATCGCCGTTTTTACTTTCGTTGTAGTTAGTAAATTTTTGAATGGGTGGGCTCGATGTTATGCGGTATGAATACCTTTTTCAAATAGCGAGCAAAACTATTCGCCTTAATTTGCCTTCTAGAAGGAGTACTTTGTACATTTTGCCAATCACATTTTTTAATTTTAAACTAAAAATGTAAGTAAATACTAATAACTTTGTTTTATTTCTTTTACAGGTAAGCTACTTTAATCAACAAAAAACCAAAAGAATTCACGTACATTATTTCGCCATTAATATAAACCATGTAAGTACACAAAAACGTGGCGAGCTTGAAATGAAATGTGGCTATTTGGAAGCACTTCTGTTAAAAATATCAATCCTAACTATCTATTTACTTTTTTGCTCAGAAAACAAACATATCCTTGAATCTTCGAATGCTTTTTGAAAACATCACGATACCAATTTCAAATTTGTTTAGAAAAATATTGATTTTTAGAATTTGTATATTTTCAGGCGTTCTGAATTTCCATACCTAACTATATGACTATGACTATAAATTCATAGTTATACTCTTGTTGGTAGTTAAGTTAACAATGGTTTAACTAAGCATAGTACCTCAGTACTCTATGTAGGACAGCCCGCGCCAAAAGAGAAACTTAAATTTTGGGAACAGTGTGGTCACGTACGTTTATCGTATCCCCAAACGTACAAAAACCTCTACAATTTTCGCTCATTTCCCTATCCAAAAACATTCAAAAAAAACTGCTGCATTCGTATCCAGAAACTTACAGAAAACGACTTCAATTTTAACTTATTTTCGTATCCCGGAAACGTTCGAAAAAGATCATGTTATTTGAAAGCAATAATTTTATTTTATTTTTTCAAGCTGAACATTTGAAAACCTTTATATGTACGTTGTCGGCAGTGGCTGAGCGTGCAGAAGAGCGTGCAACAATTTTTTATCTTTGAGAATGTGCCAGGTTCGAATGCCGTCAGGTGCTGCATCAATTTATTTTTTCGAACTATGAAAAAGCATCTATGAAGTGCAGAAGGAAGTCGTATTGAACGAAAAATTCAATCATACAAATTTCGGAAAAAATCGGATTTTCAAATTATGCGATAATGGAATCGGTAAATGCACAAAAATCCGCATTTCATCCACTTGTTTCGTTTTTCGAATCCATTTTCGGATTTGGTGCTGGCTGGGGCTTCAAAATGAAAGTTACGAAAGTACATCACTACTACCAATTCACCTTAGTTAAAATTAACACTTATGTGCCCTCAGTCTCGCTTTGCGCTGGTCATTTCTACAACAACAAAAGTTACCTAAACCATAACAGATTTGAATTTTTTTTTTTTGCAGAGGCAACAGCGGACCTATCACACAAGTAGCACAAGGNCCCTATTCTGCTCCTCACCCATCCTTTTAGCATCCTGCTTCCAGGTTTAAATAGGTCGCTTGGCGGGTTAAAGATATCCCCGGCAGCTTGAGGGATAGTGCGAGTGGGTGTGTAAACTTTTGGTTGGACCTCACCTCCTCCACCCTCCACCTGTTAAGAAACAAACACATACATAATTTTTATTTTTTTTTTTAATTTTGCCTCTTCCACTTTTTTCGGCGTAGTTTTGCAGGACGTTATTTTACCTTCTTAGGAACGCTAGAACTTTTGCAAAGCTACTCAGAATACTTTTAATTTATATTTTTTAAAAAATTCAACTTTTTCGGCTTTTTTCGACATTTTCGACGTTTTGTATTTTTTTTTCGAACTTTTTCATTCCGATAGGACACGATTTCGACATTTTCCGTTTCGAGATTTATTTCGAGATTTAAAAAAATTTAAAATTTTGACATTTCTGTTTCGACATTTTTATTTTCGACTTATCGTACGGATCCCAATTCAAATATTTAGGTATTCAATCGCCGTTTTGACTTTCGTTGTAGTTAGTAAATTTTTTATGGGTGGGTTCGATGTTACCACATAACCTTGACTACCTTTTTCAAATAGCGAGCAAAACTATTCGCCCTAATTTGCCTTCTAGAAGGAGTACTTTGTACATTTTGCCAGTGACATATTTTACTTTTAAACTAAAAATGTAAGTAAATACTAATAACTTTGTTTTATTTCTTTTACAGGTAAGCTACTTTAATCAACAAAAAATCAAAAGAATACACATACATTATTTCGCCATTAATATAAACCATGTAAGTACACAAAAACGTGACGAGCTTGACATGAAATGTGGCTATTTGGAAGAACTTCTGTTAAAAATATCATTCCTAACTATTTATTTACTTTTTTGCTTATAATACAAACATGTCCTTGAATCTTCGAATGCTTTTAGAAAACATGACGATACCAATTTAAAATTTGTTTAGCAAAGTATGACTTCAGAATTTGTATATTTTCAGGCGTTCTGAATTTCCATACCTAACTATATGACTGTGAATATAAATTCATAGTTAAATTCTTGTTGGTGGTTAAGTTAACAATGATTTAAGTAAGCATAGTACCTCAGTACTCTATGTAGTATTGCCTTAGCCAAAAGAGAAACGTAAATTTTGGGAACAGTGTGGTCTCGTACGTTTATCGTATCCCCAAACGTACAAAAACCTCTACAATTTTCGCTCATTTCACTATCCAAAAACATTCAAAAAAAAACTGCTGCATTCGTATCCAGAAACTTACAGAAAACGACGTTGTCGGCAGTGGCTGAGCGTGCAGAAGACCGCGTAACAATTGTGTTATCTTTGTGCCAGGTTCGAATGCCGTCAGGTGCTGCATCAATTTATCTTTTCGAACTATGAAAAAGCATCTATGAAGTGCAGAAGGAAATCGTATTGAACGAAAAATTCAATCATAAAAATTTCGGGAAAAATCGGATTTTCAAATTATGCGAAAATGGAATCGGTAAATGCACAAAAATCCGCATTTCATCCACTTGTTTCGTTTTTCGAATCCATTTTTGGATTTTTTGCTGGCTGGGGCTTTCAAATGAACGTTACGAAAGTACATACATCACTACTACCAATTCACCTTAGTTAAAATTAACGCTTTTGTGCACTCAGTCTCGCTTTGCGCTGGTCATTTCTACAACAACAAAAGTTACCTAAACCATAACAGATTTGATTTTTTTTTTGCAGAGGCAACAGCGGACCTATCACACAAGTAGCACAAGGTGCCGTGATTTATGTGATATTTAAGTGCTTGTATATTAAAGTAGTATACATACATTTGTAAGTACTTATAGGCACTCATCTCGTCTTACCACACTTGATATTTTAAACAAGGGAAGCCTGTTCAAAAGCTCTATAGTTTAATTAAATTTCCATGAACAACCACATTTCGTCGGTCTCTCATCAAATGTGTATGTGTGTGAATGATGTAGTTGTATGTTCATACACGCTTATAATCTATGGCTAGCCATGCTGTCGGTAGTTGCTTCAGTAAAACAATAGATTTTCACTTCAAAGCACTTTAATGTTTTTAATTTTTTATTTTCAAAGTGCTTGCGGCAAGCCAGTGGGCTCAGAAAAAACCAAAAAAAAAAGAATAAATAATAAGAATCATAATACAATAGCAACCATTAAAAACAATCAATTATTACCAAGCAACAGCATTGCCGCTGCAAGCATGGCTTCGAAGTCGTCAGATGAGTATTCGTATTACATAAGAGTTTCTTAATTTGAAACNGAATAGCAACCATTAAAAACAATCAATTATTACCAAGCAACAGCATTGCCGCTGCAAGCATGGCTTCAAAGTCGTCAGATGAGTATTCGTATTACATAAGAGTTTCTTAATTTGAAACATATTGTACGTTCCTCTCATCGCTTTGCTTTGTGTTACTTGAACGGTAACATCAAGGCACAGCTCAATGTTGGGTGTCAGGGTATTCAGTTTTTCATGTTTAACAGCTAGTGGGGAAATGTATTTGATAATTTGTTTGTACTGTACATAGTTGCTTTTATGAATTTGTGTTGATTATTTCAAATACAGGCAAAGAAATTTCAATCTATTAGACAATTTTACTTAGTTAAAAGCCGGCAAAAGTAGCTTTAAGTGCGTCCAGAGCAGTCCCAGGTATTTTGGAGAAAGCTCACAAGCCTAGCGCGGCGATAGTTCTTTAAACTTTGGTAAGCAGATTCCAAACGCCATTGATAGAGACTCTGCTCCTTCCCAACACATATGCATAGCTGTTGATGCTTCTTATCATAGATGAAAATATTCCTCTGGGTGACATGCCCTACGTGAGACTTCCATAAAAGTTTATTACACCTATGAATGTACACATGGGCGTAGCCCCTAACTTCCAAATTATGTATCTTTTTCTGTTATAAATATATCGATCTACAATAACGACACAATTCAAAAATAAAAACTCGTACTATTGTTAAGTTGATCATGTCTTTAATCGTTGTCTTATTCATGTATAATCTTTACTACTTACTTTAGTTAGGATTAGACATGGGTTAGCCTAGGATTAGGGACATGAGCTTCTTAATACTAATAAGGGATTTGATTTTTTGAATTTTGAGTTGTGTCGTTATTGCAGAGGACCATCGAGATGCAAATTCATATATTTCGATAATGAAATAAATTTGAGCATAAATACGATTTTCAGTTACATATACATATGTATGTAACTCAATTTCAGCGCCACCTAGCGGCACATTTTTCTCGAAAGAATTCTTTTTCCTGTTATCAATACATATTTTGAATCAGAGGATAATCGGACCATAAACACGATTTTTAGTAATAACTCGACTCCAACGCCACCTAGCGGTTGTTTTAATAGTTATTCTGCTATTCGGAAGATAGAAAAATTCAAAAACCAAATATCATAAAAATCGGTCCAGCCGTTCTTGATTTATAAATGGTGTAACTAACACGACTTTGTTATATATATATAGAGATAATTGAATGAATTTAAAGAAATCAAAGGAAAATTCGACTGGCCTTGGATATCGAACCCACGACTTCGCGGCTCGTTAACTGCTTTCAAAATATATATTAGTATAGGTAACAAATAACATAAATTTTTTTATTAAATGTAACCTATGTAAAAATGTTTATGACTATTTTTTTAAATAACTGCTGGTATTTGAAATTTATTTTAAGTTTTTCCCAAAAAAGTGGAAGCATTCCAACGTAAAAATTGTTTTCCTTTCATTTTTCAACACAAGAAAAATAGAGCTCTTTTAAAAAATCGCCACAAATAGATCGACGCGAAATTTAATTATCTTTTACTTAAAGAAAAGTAACTTGACATTGGTTCATATTTGGGCTCTCAAAATTGATTTGTCCACAACAACCTTTTTTGCCCCACTGTACGCCGCGAGCAAAATTAGATACTCGTTCCTTTCACGGCAACTTAATTTTTCCTAAGAAGAAATAAAATAGTAGGTACTGGAAACTATAGAATTTTTTTTTTTTTTTTTAACTGAGCCAAATCGTTTGCTCATGTTAAGACAACCATGTCTTTGGAGCCATTTCAAGGTAATATTTACTTAGAATAATATACTTTTCTATTAGCATCAAGTGTACTCACATCCTCTGCCTGTTGCTGGCGGAAGTACACACAATACATACGCAGATCGATGTCCACGTTTGGGAAAATGGTTTGAAGACCTACCTCTACCCTCTTAGCCATTACAACAAACTGACAGCACTCTTCCGATCCTCATTTTCATACCTTTCAGGAGCATAAAATGGTATTATAATTTTGGTCCGATATTTTTAAGTACCAGAATAAGAAGAGATAGACCCATGAAAATGCATGCTTACTATATATGATCAGTACGTCGAGCTAAGCCGATTTAGCCATGTCCGTTTGTCTGTCCGTCCATCTGTCCCTCTAATTGTATGCAATGAGTGACTAGCATTTTTCGAGATATCCGACTGAAATTTGGTAAGTGGATGTATTTTTATAATGCATTAATTATTTGTCGGAACCAAAAAAAATCGGACCACTGTAACATATAGCTCCCTTACAAGTGATTGTTCAGATATGAGATTTTCCGTTTCACTCCTCCATTTATACAGCTAGGAACATTAAATTTCCTTACATGTCTTATATATATAATTTTTTCCATATTTTTTTAGTATGTAACTCCTCTATGTGTGTGTGCTGTGAACACAAAAATTTTGTTTAGCTTCCAAACAACTAATTTCAAATGCAGAAATCTGTCAAAGTAAAATTTTCTGATGTTCACGAAAGGTATGAAGCCTTCGGAATAACCGAAACAGCACTGCTCTTACTTTTTTATACTACACTGGGCACGAAAAAGTGTCTTCTAAGTCTGTAGAAAAAACTATTTGCTTTGTCCTTTTCTTCGATCTCTGACGTGCTTAATTTCGTCCGGTTAGTAATAAAACAAAGTTTATTTAAAGTTTCTTAGACCTGGGTGTGTTTACAACCATGTAGCTTTCAAGGGTTAAGTGGCGCTGTATCGAGTTTACGCGTATTTTCTTTGGGTTCTGCGAATCCTGTTATAATCGGTGTTTTTTTTTGTCAAATTGGTCTCCCTAATATCTGGCTCTGTTTGAGTACGATTAGTATATATATTCGTTAATATTTACTGAATCTTATAAGTAGCGTAAAATATGTGCATAAGTATATTTATAAATTTTATACAAGCATATCAAAATATTCTTTGCTGAAAATCAAAGATGCGGCACCCATCGAAATTATCGCAATTCTGAAGATTGGCCTTGAAAAGTTCTGAACCTATGTAATATGCTAGAGATACATATGTACACATACCTACATACATACATAAATGAAATGCAAAAACTTCGAAATCTCAGCTACGATTTCATGCACAAAATGTTAGCGAGTGCCCCACACAACAAACACCAAACATCCTACGCTTGATTGCTCATACGCCCTGTGGCACTCGCCAGTGTATGCGTTGCAAAGCGAAGCGAAGCAGAAACTGCCAAGCAATCAAAGTGATGTACCGACATACATATGTACATAAACAAAGGTATGTATGTGCATACAAGGCGCTACGAGAAATGGCAAAATAACTGCCACAAAAATGGAGAGCATAACAAAAACAACTAGGAATAACAATGGCAAACAACGAACACGGCAACTAACTGGAAAAAGGAAAGAAATTCGATTTGAATGAAATTTCCACAAATGCCTGAAAGGCTTATGAATCGCAAGAGTCACATCAATGAAGTGAGAAAACATAGCAGGTTTTAGAATATCAAATGTTCATATGTACGCTATGTTGGTTTTGTTCGAAAAATCAGGCCTAGGGAATACATATACAAAGTTTATTCAAGCCCAGACATGCACAAGTTTTTAGCTAACAACATACAAAGTTTATAGATTTGTACAACTGCACATAACAAAATGTTTACATTTGCGGCAATGTTTTGTAAATGCGAAATGATGTGTATAACTTAAGCATTGTATAAATGTAAATATGTATGCATGTTGATTAAATGTAGATATAGAAATTTCCAATAACCTGAACCATTTCATCTTCAGTGTTCATTTCAGAAGAATTGCTTCCACAAATAGCAAGCCCTAAGCCTATAAAGCAATCAGTGTCGTCATTATAATCAAGCTGGTATATAATTTAGTGGCATTCTGCTTATTTATAGAGCAGCAAAAAACATCTGAAATTAGACTAATTGTGTAGTTCTCTTAAGGTTAGTTTAACTTGAAGTATAGAGATGATACGATTTCGTCGTTTTCTAAGAAATTGGGCCCGTTAGGATCTGATGTTAAGTTTAGTCTCACCTCGTGAATTCTAATCGGCCAGTGTCCTTTTAGCATAACCTAAGCAGATCCTTTTTATACTTCCGGTCCACCCTCAACCAGAAAGACTTTGCAATGGCACATGGCATAGTCATGGTCCAGAATTCGATGAGCTGACACGTAGCGCATCTGTTTAGGAGTGGTCCGCTTATCACCAAGGGAACTGCTACTCTCTTTTTCTGACTGATATGGACTGGATAATACCTTACCTGGCCAACTTATCCATCACGCGGTTTCCTGTAATATCACAGGCCTTAGAAACGAGTATAAGTCTAACAAGAATATACTTGCAGGCAAACAAAAGATAGGTCAGGCATTTCTCAACTAGTTCTGAACACACCGTGAACAAGCCTAAGAATCTGAAAAATTTTTTAGCACCGTTTGGTTAATTATTCTACCAGATCTGCGTTTCCAGATCATAAGGGCTTTGGCTGCAACGAAAGAGCTGATACTCTCACGAAATACGGAGCCCTACTGGAAATGTATTGCCTCAGCCTTTCTTTGCTACAGACAAGGTATACGCGTCTAAGATCGTGGGAGGACTTTCAGGTTACAGCCAGCAGGTGTATGTCTATTCGTTAATACAATGCAAGAGACTTATTACTGCCTCTCGTAGAGTAGATTCCCGAAACGACTGCTTAGCCTTAGCCCGAAGGGCATAAGAACTAACACCAAAAATCTAACAGGGATTGGCAGCCTTCAAAATTGGATTTTCTGAAGAGACCGGCTGCAGGTGGTGTTGGATAGCGAAGGAAATCCCAGAGTATATACTAATAACGATTTCGTTTCTACAAAAAAATATTGCCTTCTCATCGCCCTCTTCTTAGTGTTTGTGCGCAGAGGGCAAGCAGGTGGTTGCATTTTTCGGTAGAAACGAAATCGGCATAAGTATGCAATCGCTTACATGCGAGTGACTTTAAACTTATGCTGCTTAAAAAAATAATATTCTCTCTGTGGCAACTAAATCAGCAGCTACTTTTCTAACATTTTAAAAATGTTATGAGTATGTTTATTTATTTATTTATTTATTTAAGAGAGAAACAACTATAAATTGTTTATACACTGAAGTTAAAAGCACTGGCTGCCGGGGCTTTCGGCTTTTGTTGAACTTAGGAGCTAGTTAAGAATTTATAGATATTAACTACATATATTTATAAATGAATCCAATTTACTTATCTTATATATATAATACGCAAAGGCATTTTTTGTGCAGCATAAAAGATCTGCACCGTTCGTTCGCTTGGCATGTAGATGTGCAAGGAGTTGCCACCTGTTAAATAAATAAACTCAAGTTATTTACTAATCAATGTCAAATTAAAGCGCTTGGCCTGTAGATGTGCAAAGAGTTGCCACCTGTTAAATAAATAAACTCAAGTTATTTACTAATCAATGAACTCAGATCCGCACCGTCCGTTCGATTTTCAAAAGCGAGGTACCAAATTAAAAAGCTTAGGGTGTGGATGTTCAAGAAGGTTTTACTTTTTCGAAAACAGTTGCCACCTGTTAAGAAATTAAGCTCAAATTAATTAAAAAGTTAGATCAATTATTAAATATGGGTATCAATCGAAATGGGTTTGAAAAGGCTTTATAACTTAACTACGTATAGGAAGGTTGCCACATGTTAAAAAAAATTTAATTAAATATTAATTAAAGGAATTTGGTAAGTGAATAAGGTATCGCTATATGGGTGCCATACAAAAGAGGTTTAAGAAGGTAGTAGTTTGAAAATATTTTGAATAGGGTTGCCACCTATTTGAGAAGTCTAATTGAACTATTTTTTATATGAAATATTAACGATGGATATCAAATGAAAGAGCTTCAAGAAATACTTAGATTGATAATTTAGATCATTTTTGATGTGTTTGAGGGTTGCCCCAGTTTAAAGGGCTAAACTAAAATTATATAATATGCTAAATGAATTACTAACCGATGCTTATTAATGGAAATGGGTTTAAAATTCTTAATTTAAGAACTATATTTAGGAGGATTGCCACTTGTTTAAAAAATTAATTTCCACTTAATTCATCAGTTACGTGAAATATTTATAACAATGTCAGACGAAAAATATTCAAGGAAATTTTAGTTCGAAAATAATTTTTAAGAGGGTTGCCACCTGTTTTGAAATTTTAAAATATGGTTATCAAAAGGACGAGTGTTAAGAAATCTTTAAGCTGAACATTTGTTTTTTTTGTTGAAAAAATTAAACTCAAATTATTTAATAAGTTAAATGGATTGTCAAGAGATAGGTATCAATCGAAATGGGTTTGAAAATAATTTATTTCTAAACTGTATTTAGAAGAGTTGCCACGTGCTTAAAAAAAATAAATTCAACTTAAATCATCAGTTAACTGAAATATGTATAACAATGCCAGGCGAAAGATTTTAGTTTGAAAATACTTTTAAAGGGGTTGCCACCTGTTTGAAAAGTCAAATTGAAATATCGAAATGGTAGTGTCAAACGAAAGAGGTTTAAGAAAACTATAGGCTGATAATATTTTTAATTAGAGTTGCCAATAAATTTTTGTATAGGTCAGCACATCTGCACCGTTATTTCGAATTCCCAAAATGAGAAGTCAAATTAAAGAACTGGTTTTCTACACAGATGTGCACAGGTTTTCTTTTTTTAAGTTGCAGGGAGATTTGAAATTTGATGAAATGAAAACCGACACCATGCGAGACCTCTCATCACTGAGAAATGGTTTAGATTAATCATTATAATGATTAGGAATATTTTTAGAGGTTTTTGAATAGCAAAAGCAAAATGCTAAGAAACCTATTTTCGCAAACTCCAAATTGATTTTTGACCCACGATTTCTTCGGCAAATTTGCTTAGGCTCAGACGTAGAATCCTTCTGTGCTATACGCTCATAGCAAAAAAAAAAATAATCTCCCATACAAATTGACTCGCCCTAATGTTTATCCTTATTTATCAGAATTTTTCAATAGCTTTGCAGCAAAGCGTTACGATTATGAAACGAATCCTTGTCAACTTTTCTGCGCTCTCTATGCCAAGGTCCTTTACGTTGTTATTGTTTATATGCATACATATGTACATTAGATGTAGTATGGCATACAGATATGTAAGTACGTATGAATATAAGTATTTCATATGAGCGCCAATCATTTTTCCAGTGTCGACGATATTGACTTTCATAGATTCATCTCAAGCGCTGTCAATTTTCTTGTAACTCGGAAACTTTTTCACACATATGGTACTTTCCGTTTTGATAATATAGTGTTGTTTATGTTGTTGTAATTTTGTCTGTAGCAGCTTTTAAAAGGATATTGCGATGACGCATTGAAGTATGCTTGACTTAATATTAGCCAACACTTTACGTCAAAGTGTTTATGAAAATTGAGTTTGACACTTTATCGGCAAATATTGTCATCAATGTAGTAAGCTATGCACAACAAAAAGGTACTGAGCAAGTACGTATTGAAGGAAGAGTATAAAAAAGGACATGGTAGTAAAAGTGATTTGGTGATGATTTTATTTAGTTTTAGTTTAGTTTAGCATAAAACACATATTAAGTATTTCTTAAAAAAGATCTTATGTGTGCACCAAAAATAATATTGAATATTTCCACCAGAATTATAAAATCTATTATATTTCACGGTGCAACAACAACAAAAAAGTTTCGAAACACACGAAGCAATCAATATCAGTGTTTCGACTATATTGAAGCAGGTGGAAATAACAGTTGAAACTTGCCATGAGCTCTAATTTTACTTAGAAATAGGTAACTATGAAATATGGTCGAGATGGAATAAATGCCACGCCACGCCCTCCACTCTTGTGGGCAGAAATATTAAATTTCTTCCGATTTCGATGAAATTCGGTTTGTGCTGTCTCTTTTATTAGAAAACCCTAAATATAAAATATGGAGAGGATTGGATCGCTATAACAACCAAAACTCACCAAAAATGTGAGCCCAGTCATCAAATGTAATGGAATTTTTGTTAATTTTCGTTTCCTGCTTTCCACTCTCAGAAAACAAAAGTTATACTTTAAAATTTTCTCCCAATGTTTGGTGAGATTTTTCCATTTTTCGAAAAATTCTTTTCTCGTAATTATGCAAAAAGAAGCTGAGAATCAAAAATTAAGAAAATCGAAAATTATATATATTTGCAAAGTGGCGCGACGCAGTGAGTGAGGTGAGTAAATTATTCGAATTTTTTTTATTTATGACTTTTACTTTTCCCTCTCTAAGCCCAGCCGGTATTCTTCTCAACTGTCAGCGTGACTTTTTTCTATAGTCACAACACTATGCGACGTCCGGATTTTTTTTTTAAGGACTCTGTAGTTTCAGAAATATGTTTAATTCCAAAAATTATTTTAAAATTCTATGCAATGTACTATAGAGTGGTCCAAAAAAATAAAGTCGGAGTTTTAATGCCGGCACAACCTAGGATTGATCTATATCGAAAAAATATACCCCAATTTTTTTATTTTGAAATCAAAAAATATTTAGGGAGTGTTCAAAGCGCTCAAAGTTTTCCATGTATTTTATATAGAGAAAAAACATCTTTTTGTAGAAATAGTGTAGAATTCTTGAAAATCAATATTTTTCGATCAGAAAACTTTACTTATCTTCAGGAGACTACCAGTAATAATACTCAATTATTTTTTAACAATTTTTTCATGGTAACTATAAAGCCCTTAGAAAATGCAATGGGGGGACCAATAAAAAATTCATTATCATAAAAAATGGTTAAATAAACAATTGGATATTAATACTGGAAGCCTCCTGAAGATAACCACAGTTTTCCGGTCGAAAAATATTGATTTTCAAGAGTTTTATACCATTTCTACGAAAAATTGTCTTTTCTCCATATAAAATACATGGAAAACTTTGTGCGCTTTGAGCACTCCCTAAATATTTTTTGATTTCAAAATAAAAAAATATGGGTGTATATTTTTCGGTATATAACAATCCTAGGGGGTGGCGGCATTAAAACGCCGACCTTATTTTTTTTACATACATTTTTGGACCACTTTAATGTACAATAACAAAATGGGTACCATATGAAAAAGAAAAAATTGTAGAATTTAAAAAATTTAAATTTTTTTCGTTCACAAGGACGAATAGGTATTGAGAATACTTAATTTTATGTTTTTAAGCTTATAAAGGAAGAAGGATGAAATTCGAGGATGTGGTCAAGTGTAATTTGTCTTGAACATATATATTTTTTTTAGAAATTATTATTGCGAAATTTCAAGCATAATCAAGGATAAAATTTTAAAAGAACATTCTCAATACCTAATCGTCTTTAGGTACCAAAAATTTTATGGATTTTAATTCTACAGAATTTTCTCTTTAACTGGATAAGTATTCATACTGTTTTTATACACTGCACTTGATTCTCTTATACATTTTTGAATAAAATTTTGCAAATATTAAAATCCTGACGTCAGAGAGAAAAACTAAAAATCTGGTGTTACTATATTTTTCCCATGTTTTCGCGAATATATTGATTTTTTTGTGTGTAAAATTTACTGTCGCTCGGTATTTTAAGTCTTTAGCCAAAATGTTTCGCTAATATGTGAGATTTACGTGAGCGATACCGAATTAAAAATACCTCCAAAAACGTCATTATTTTGATGCCGTTGATAAAATTTTTAAACATTTTTATGCAGACATTTTAAGCTTTAACTCTTTATGGAGGTGCTTCTTTATACAAAATATTTTTAAAATTTAATTAAGTTGATTTTTGGAGGCATTTTTTCGAAAATATTTAAATTTTCGTTGGTTTTATATGGAGAATGATGCATCCTAAAGCACAGTTTTATTTCTTTTTATTTTTCTAGATAACCAAGGTGTTAAATGCAACTGCAGTCTACTTTGCTTAATTTATTTTTTTTTTTACTTGAACTATTACTCGATGGCTTTCTGAAAATTCAAAATTTCGTCTCAACCAGCATAAATTAAAGCAGCCTTGCATTTAAGCAACAGCAAAGTCCAGTTGAGATATCGCTATTCCCTTAACAATGGATTTATCACATTTCACATTTTTTACGCTGCCCCAATTTTATATTACACCACTCTTGCGAATTACAACAATATGCTGAACCTTCGCGTTGCTGCATGGATTTGTTATGAACGTATCTTTGTATCAGAGTTGCTGCGAATATTTGCATTCGCATTCGTTATGCGAATAATTCACATCATTTTACATATTTGCATTCGCATTCGATGTTCGCATCAAATGATAGAATGTTTTGCGAATGCGAATGTGTACATGCGCAGAGAGTCCACTCTAATATTATTGAAATGGCTTTAAGTCTGTCTAACCAGGGTGCGGACAATAACCGGTTTTTGGCTTCAAGTGCTAAACGGTTAAGTAGTATATCAAGCAACATTGATGGGCATTCAACAAGTACTGCTTAAAGTCTTATAAGCAACCTAGAAATAATTTTACATTTCTCCAGCGATAACGAAAGCTCGTATGTAGAATCTGGAGACATTAAAAAATTTGAAATTAAAGCTCAATTGAAGGCCTATCTTAAAGAAAAACGGGCTGATCTCGGTGAAAATCCTTTCGATTGGTGGAAAACTAAACTAAAATACGATAAATTGACAGATCTGGTCCGCAAATATTTGAGCGCTCAACTCGCCAGCGTTCCAAGTGAGCGATTGTTCAGAGCAACCGGCCTCTAAGAAATCGCCTCATGGGAGAAAAGGCAGCAAAATTAGGTACTTTTTTTGAAATAGAATATGCCCCTTTTGAACTTTGACTACTACATTAAAACATTGTATATGTAGGTTAAGCGCTCGTTCAATGTTCTAATAATTTACAAAATTTTTAAATAATAAAAACGATGACTTAAGTTGATTATAGATTTTTTAATGTTATTCCTAGCATTCGCATTCGCAATCGCGTAGGTAAAAAATAATATGACATTCGAAACAATCCTAGTATGTACTTACGTATGTGTATATATTTTCATACACATACATGCATATATTTTTTTCATTCTCCCTTATGCTATACACAATTCACAGCTTCCATTAATTAAAACATTCACTAGCGACGCTATCACATTGCGTCTGCTCCATTTCACACTATTCACGGTATTGTCTTACACAAATAATGCTACCATATAGTAGATCGTGTCTAGCCTCACTCCCCCACCTTACCACTAAATCCCTATGCATGTGCCATGGCAAATTTGTTCAACGAACAGCGTGGCAGTTCGCGTGTACTCTGCATGCAGCCGTAAAAGGCCAATAATAATGGGGTTCGCGAAGTCCTCGCTCTATTCAACAGCGATTGTCGAGTATGTACAAAGCTGGCTGCATATGTATACTTACGTATGTATGTATGTATATATTTACATATTTGCGGTTGATGCCTGTCTCTCATCAAATACGCATACAATACGCTGGCCGGTACATTTTTTGGCTGAGGCTCCCCCCTTTATTTTTGCATTTATCACTTGTTCTGAAGTGTAAATCTGTGAAACTGCCAGAAAGTGTGCAAGTACAGTCATCTACATACATACATACATACATACATACGATGTAGATATGTGGAGTGAACAAAAGTGAAATGCGTGTGATGTGCATGGCTGGTGGGTGGGTAGCACGAGACTTACCACTAGCAAACGTTCAGGGAGCTTCATTGAAGCGCACGCACACGCGTCAGCACGCAATCGAAGCTGTGTTGAAATTTAAAATTTATGCGAATTCAAATAAGTGAGCAGCGCGCGTGCGATGCAGAAGCCTGTGTGGGTATTTAAAGAAGTCAAAATATATGTATGACGATGATTGTTTGAGGGCAGTCATGGGCGCATCCTTGGGGAGTTTTCGAAAGCTGAGTAAATCGTTTGTCCAAATTCTGTTCCACGACTTTAATTACTCAGCATTTTTTTTAAATGAGACTTCTCTGCATTCGGTTAGGAGTAAATGCATACATCGATGTATAGGAAAAAGCGAGATCTAAATTTCAAACGAAAAAGCGACAGAAGAAGGTAGGAGGGTTGCCATATATTTAAATCATCTAATTTCACTTGAATTGCAGCAATTAGGTAACTAAAATATGTATCCCTTTAGTGTGTCAGACGAAACAGATTTATGAAGGTTTTAGTTCACAAATATTTTGAAGAGAGTTGCCACCTATTTTAAATGTTGAATTCGATTAAATTATGCAAGGGCTACATATATTACATATAAAAATATGGGTGTCAAGCGAAGGCGTGGTAAAAAATCTTTAATTCGAGCATTTAGAACATTTTACGAGGTATTTCAAAAGGTTTGCCATCGGTTTAAAAAGTTAAATTCACAATTATTTAATAAGTTAAAGAAATTATTAAAACGTTGCGTGTTAATTTAAATGGGTTTTGAAAAGGTTTTATTTCAAAACTCTCTTAGGAGGGTTGCCACGTATTAGAAAAATGAAATCCAACTTAATTCAACAGTTAATTCAAATATGGTTTAAGAAGATTTTAGTTTGAAATTATTTTAAATACTGTTTGAAAAGGGTTGCCACGTGTTTTAAAGGTCGACTTTAGTTAATTTGTACATAAGACATCTATAGGATATTTAAACATGAATTTCAAACGAAAAAGTTTCAGGAAAGCTTAAGTTTGAAAGTAATTTTGATTAGGGTTGCCATCTGTTCGAAAAGTCATAACTCTCTTACTATGTATGTATATACATACGTATATGTTAATGGATTCGAAGGCATTTTTTTATGAAGATCCTCAGATCTGTACCGTTCTTTTAAATTTCAAAAATGAGATGTCAAGTTAAAGCACTGGACCTTTTGATGGCATATAATGACTTATTTTTTGAAGTTAGAACTTTTTTTTATGGGTACAGGGCGATTTAAAATTAGAGAAACCGAACCATGCGGCTGAACGGATTTAGATTAAATTTGGCACACGGATCGCTAATAACCTTAACTATCCTTGCAATATTTTTTAGGCTTTCTTCAAGGTCCTTTAGGTGTCTTTGGCATAATTAGTAGGCGGATCAGGTTCTAGCAGGTGCGTTATATGGTTAAGGTACTTTTCAAGGTTCCAAAACTGTCAGCAGAACAGTCAAAGTTTGTTCATTAAAGAGTTATGTTACATAAATCAATACTTGTCGCAACGTTTTGGTATTGGGCTCCCTTTTCTAAGTAGATTGCAAACTGAGCTATAATTAGTAATGCGGCTACTAGTTTTTCATGAGCATCTTTTAACTTCGTTTTTTTTTTTTGTTAAAGCTCTACTAGCTATTAACTATACATTCGGTCCTCCAACCGAAGTGCATTTACATTATCTTAACCAGCCTTCTTTTTACACGTTCGTATATCGCAAAATGCAATTAAGCCCCTTAGTTGCTCAAGGCAAACTCGAAAAGGAATCAACGTGATTTCTGGTTAATATTTACAATGCGTTGATTGATGTTTTCAACAATGATTTGGTAATATTAACCACAATTTTGGTTGATTTGTCTCTCAGTGTAGTGATGCCTCCAGCAGATCGTTGATCTAAGCCCTCTCGATGGCGAGGAAGGGTCTTACACCGAAGCATGTATGTGCGATAGACAGTTCCTTCTATTCACTGCAAAATTTTGTGTAGGGCATCGATGATACCGAGTTGAGATAAAATTATGTGTGAAGTTGTAAACTAAAAGAATTCAAAATCAGATTATTATTCTTAAATAGAAGGTAATAATCGCCGTGGAATTGATAGACTTATAAGTGCGATAAGACGTGGACTCTTACTGCTCCAACCGTAGCTAAAGCCTTCATCATTTAAGTCACCTGAAAGCAACGCAGATCAGGAAGATCAAATACTAAGGGCCAATTTCAAATGAATATTTAAACAGAACTTAAATTTAATTTTGGACATTAACCAAACTTTTGGTTGACAATTTTTCGTTTGAATACGTTTATGTTCTGCACTTCACTTTTCACTTTTTCATAATTCGTAGATACAAACCGAAATCATTTATTATCATTTTACCATGTTACCTCTGACGGGATAAGCAAATAACAGCAAGGATCTTTACACACTCAGCTACAGCCGCTTTATGAATGTGTCTCCAAATGTTCAACTTTCATCAGTTTTCTTCGTCGTTTGATTTGGTTTTGCACTTCACAGAGGCTTTTTCATAATTAAGAAAAACCAAAAACAGAAAAAAAATTAAAAATTATGTATCGCGCCGATGGCCTTCGTACTGCTGGAAGCCAACAAATAACAGCAAGCACCTCTGCTCGTTCAGCCACTGCCTTACATACGAAGTTGTTCTCAGATGTTCAACTTGAATCACATTTTATACAATCGGCTTATTGACCATGAAAATATCAAACCAAAACTTGATTTTGGCTCAGTGTATGTTGATAAGAAATATTGCGGTTATGCGGATCCCAATAAAGCACATCTACAACTTTCTCTGCAATAGAATTGTGATAAGCAGAGTGGGGCTGCGTGAAGCAAACAATGGCACCCAACTAAGTCGTCCTTTTTCTCTGTATTGTCGACCTGCTGAGAAGCTGGAGAAGAGTCGCTATCGGGGAATTGTTCATGCAAACCACGTCGTACTTATAAATAGATTATGGGTTGATTTCTGGATACATATCCTTCGAATGATCTGACTCGAGTTCTCTTAAACCTTGTGAGTAAAACTACAGCTATTTAGCAGCGGCCCCATTTTAATACATTACAAGCCTCAGTATCTCTTTGAAATTACTTGAAGCTGCTTTATATTTACTCACATTCTCCCAATAGGTAATATCGTGGGATAGATGGATGGGACATTGAACTTTCTCACTGATCTATTGGGGCAAGTTGATAGGCGGTCTTCTGCTATGAGCTCTGCATCAACATCAAGCAGCAGTGTCTGCCAGTTAAGAAGCAGACGACACACTACTCAAATGCGTGATGTCAATACGGGAGGGTACCATTAAAATAACTTCTCCCGGTAGAAAGCGAGTGGGAGCGCCAAGCGTCAGCTAAGAAAAATTATTAACCATGCAACTGTAAAGTCCTTCTCGCTCTGTGTGGACCAGGATGACCATAGAAGCTTCTGAGGCTTACAAATGCACAGCTCCTGCTTTCGCAGAAATTCCTACAGGTCATCCTTTGTTCGCAACTCACCTCAACATAACCTAACCTAACCTTGTCTAGTAGTACGAAAAAGTAGCTTATTTACAGGAATTTAAATAAATACATAGATAATACAGTAGTCACCCAATATCATCTGCTCTTTGCCGTTCGTCTTGCAAATGTCATTGTTTTGGTGGCTTTCTGTNCATCTGCTCTTTGCCGTTCGTCTTGCAAATGTCATTGTTTTGGTGGCTTTCTGTATATTTGGCATGATTGGAATTATGTATTCAGATATGTAAACAATGTAAAAGAAAAACAGCTACATTTCAGTTA